>NW_027257724.1:0-44086 GCF_043159975.1 Macaca nemestrina
CTTAGAATCCCAGGTATGAGAGAGCTAGGTGAGGGCAAGGGTGGCATCAGAGTGAAGGGGGCCTGCCCCTCCACACCTGTGGGTATTTCTCGAAAGCTGGAGATGAGAGACTGAGAAAAGAAATAAGACACAGAGACAAAGTATAGAGGAAGAAAAGTGGGCCCAGGGGACCTGCGCTCAGCATATGGAGGACCCGCGCTCAGCATACAGAGGACCCGCACCGGCACTGGTCTCTGGAGTTCCCTCACTATTTATTGATCACTATCTCTACTATCTTGGCAAGGGGGATGTGACAGGACTACAGGGTAGTGGTGGGGAGAGGGCCAGCAGGAAAACATGTGAGCAAAGGACTCTGTGTCATCAATAAGTTTCAGGAAAGGTGCTGTGCCTCTATGTGCACGTCGGCCAGATTTATGTTTGACTTTACACAAACATCTCCGTGCAGTAAAGAGCAGTATTGCCGCCAGCATGTCTCGCCTCCAGCCATAAAGTGGTTTTCTCCTATCTCAGTAAATAGAATGTATGGTCAGGTTTTACCCTGAGACATTCCACTCCCAGGGATGAGCAGGAGACAGATGCCTTCCTCTTATATCAACTGCAAAAAGGCCTTCCTCTTCCACTAATCCTCCTCAGCACAGACTTTTTACGGGGGCCGGGCTGGGGGATGGTCAGGTCTTTCACTTCCCACGAGGCCATATCTCAGGCCGCCTCAATGGGGAGAAACCTTGGACAATACCCAGGCTTTCTTGGGCAGAGGTCCCTGAGGCTTTCCGCAGTGCACTGTGTCCCTGGGTACTCGAGACTGGAGAATGGCGATGACTTTTACCAAGCATACTGCCTGCAAACACATTTTCACTAAGGCACATCCTGCACAGCCCTAAATCCATTAAACCTTGAGTCAATACAGCACATGCTTCTGTGAGCACAGGGTTGGGGCTAGGGTTACAGATTAACAGCATCTCAAGGCAGAAGAATTTTCTTAGTACAGATCAAAATGGACTTTCTTATGTCCTCGTCTTTGTCCATAGACACAGTAACAGTCTGATCTCTCTTTCTTTCTCCCACACAGAGAGTGTCACTACTGTATGTCAGCCACTGGGGGACAGGCTTCAGCTTACACCCACCTTCCAAATTCCACCCTCTCACCTTGGCAGAAGCTGGCCAGGAATTGGGGCCAATGGATGGGTGGGGTCTGCAGACGACACCGTGTTCAGGTCCCCATGATGGCCTCACACATGTGTAGTGGCCCTGCAGTTCCAGGTGCCACACACATGCCATCCCCTGCTTGGGCCCTGATCTTCGAGGAGGGGGAGCAGCAGAACCCAGGCACTGACCCCACAGTGCCACTCACACCCACAGACGATTCTCCAGACAGGCATCAGGTCTCGGTCCTGGCCACCTTCCCCTGCAGGGCCTCAGCTCTTTCCCGGGACTCACGTGGTCTTTCCTCACATGCAGCTCTGCTAGGATGCACTGATCTGTACACAGGGGCTCTGATGTGACAATGGCCACGATCATGCAGAATGCAAGGGCACAGGCTGGGTGCCCATTGTGGGGACTCTGCAGCACTCCCAGACTATCATCGGGCATGCTGGCCCCCAGGCTTAGCTAGGGCACCAGTGGTAGGAGTGCACTGCTCTGGACTCTGCAGGAGGAGGACAACTGTCACCACATCTTCATGTTCTCCTGCTGGTGTCACTGTGTGTTTCTCATCTCCTGCTTGTAGGATTCAGGGCAGACTCTCTGAACACCTTGTGGGAAACAGCAGAATCCAGCAGAGAAGAGGAGAAAAGCCCAGCTGCAAAGATGAAAAAATGGCAGGTGTGACATGGACCCCCATTCAGATTCTGTATTTAGATGAGGTCTTCCAGAACACCTGCTCTCATTGGATAATACTTCAAATACATATATATATATATATATATATATATATATATATATATATATATATATATATTTTTCCAGAGAGAATCTTGCTCTGTAGCCCACACTGGAGTGCAGTGGCAGGATCTCGGCTCACTGCAACCTCCGCTTCCCGGGTCCCGGTTCAAGCAATTCTCCTGCCTCAGCCTCCCGAATAACTGAGATTACAAGCATGCACCACCATGCCCAGCTACTATGTTTTCTTTTTTTTTTTTTCTTGAGACGGAATCTTGCTCTGTCACCCATGCTGGAGTGCAGTGGCACGATCTCAACTCACTGCAGTTTCCAACTCCTGGGTTCATGCTATTCTCCTGCCTCAGCCTCCTGAGTAGCTGGGACTACAGGCGCCTACCACCACGCCCGGCTAATTTTTTATATTTTTAGTAGAGACGGGGTTTCACCGTGTTAGCCAGGATGGTCTCGATCTCCTGACCTCGTGCGACAGAGCGAGGTCACCTGGGCAAAAGAGCAAGACTAAGTCTCAAAAAAAAAAAAAAGAAAGAAAAGAAAAAGAAAAGAAAAGAAAAAGAACAATATAAGCCAAATTCACTCAAAAGAAATAAAAACAAGATGACAAGTCAATGGCACTGAAAACAGAAAATCAACAGAAGAACTCAATAGAACAACAGCTGTTTCTTCATAAAGATCAACAAAATTGGTCACTATCAAGCCAGGCTAACAAAGAAAAAAAGAAATCGCACAAATTACTATAAGGTGAGTACAAAAGTAATGGCAGTTTTTGCATTCTTGGAATTTGCTGTTTGATACTGGAATACCTTCTTAAATAAATGTGGTTATGTTATTCATCATTTTAATGGGCATTTCTTGCTTTTTATTGCTAATGACTTATTACTTATTTATTTTAGACTGTGGAAATGATGTCAGACAAAAAGCAAATTCAAGCGACTTTCTTATTCGAGTTCAAAATGGGTCCTAAAGCAGGGGAGACAACTCACAACATCAACACATTTGGCCCAGGAACTGCTAATTAATGTACAGTGCAGTGGTTCAAGAAGTTTTGCAAAGGAGGCAAGAGCCTTGAAGATGAGGAGGGTAGTGGGCAGCCACCGGAAATTGATAACAACCAATTGAGAGCAACCACTGAATTTGATCCTCTTACAGCCACACGAGAAGTTGGCGAAGAACTGAATGTCGACCATTCTATGGTCATCCGGCATTTGAAGCCAATTGGAAAGTTGAAAAAGCTTGATAAGTGGGTGCCTCATGAGCTGACCAAATATTTTAAAAAGCATCCTCTTGAAGTGTCATCTTCTCTTATTCTATGAAACAACATTGAACCATTTCTTGATCAGATTGTGACATGCCACGAAAAGTGCATTTCATACAACAGCCAGCTCAGTGGTGGGACTGAGAAGAAGCTCCAAACCACTTCCCAAAGTCAAACTTGCACCAAAAAAAGGTCATGATCACTGTTTGGTGGTCAGCTGCCGGTCTTCTGATCCACCACAGTTTTTGAATCCTGGTGAAATCATTACATCTGAGAAGTATGCCACGCCATTCGATGAGATGCACGGAACACTGCAGCACCTGGAGCCGGCACTGATCAACAGAAAGGGCCCAGTTCTCCACAATGCGTGACCACATGTCATACAACCAGGGCTTCAAAAGTTGAATAAATTGGGCTATGAAGTTTTGCCTCATCTACCATATTCACCTGACCTCTTGCCAACAAACTACCACTTCTTTAAGCATCTTGACAACATTTTGCAGGGAAAACACTTCCACAACCAGCAGGATGCAGAAAACGCTTTCTAAGAGTTCATTGAACCCTGAAAGCATGGAATAAACAAGTTTATTTCTCATTGACAAAAATGTGTTCATTTTAATGGCTTCTATTTTTTTTTTTTAATTTTTTTTAGACGGAGTCTCACTCTGTCGCCCAGGCCAGAGTGCAAAGGTGCAATCTCGGCTCACTGCAACCTCTGCCTCCTGGGTTCAAGAGATTCTCCTGCCTCAGCCTCCCTAGAAGCTGGAAGTACAGGCGCCCGCCACCACACCAGGCTAATTTGTTTGTATTTTTAGTAAAGACGGGGTTTCACCATGTTCACCAGGGTGGTCTCGATCTCCTGACCTCGTGATCTGCCCGCCTTGGCCTCCCAAAGTGCTGGGATTACAGGCGTGGGCCACTGCGCCAGGCCAGGTGACTTCATTTTATTAGTTTTATTAGGAATTTAGGTAGAATCAACTTCTGATTAAAGGCTGAATTTCTGTCATTTTGTAGAGAAATGAATAAACTGGACACTGTGTGGTCAGTGTTTAGATTTGCCCATGGGTTTGTTTAAATCGATGTCATGGATCCTGAGACACAAATATAATTAAGATAGGTCTAGAGACAGGAGAAGCAGAAATAAGTTGACCCAGGAGTACAGTCTCAAGTAGTTCATTAATGAGAAAATGGACATCTGGCAAGAGTCTTTTTACTTTATCCTGGCTGAAAATCCAAATCTTGTTTTATTTTTCCCACTAAAAGTAACTAAAATAATAACGAATTTTATTTGTTCTTGGGTTCTTTTTTCCTTTAATGATTGTGCTGTAACTTAAAATAATGATGTTACTTTTGAACATTTTTAAAGCATATCTGAAAACGATTGATGTTTATAACTCTCTTTTGGCTTCAAAATAAGATTGTGTTATCACCATTTTGGTAGATGAGGTTGTCTGATGAAAATGATGCGCATGACTTGTACCGTTCAGTGTACATCTTGCAGTAGTGGACGATTGAAAACATAAAAAAGTGGAGTATAAATTAAAAATTAATTTGGTTTCTTCTATTTCTTAATTTGGGAATGTTAAACCATGGCTGTAAGGGATTTTCTTGGTGAAAAGAGAAGATCCTCAGAGTCAAAAATGTTCTTACAACTCGGGCTTGATGGCCTTTGAATTAGGAATGGATTGTTCCTCTCTCTGAAGCCTGTTGTCACATGGGTTTTTAATCCTGGCCTTGCTGCTAGAAATCTGTGCTTGAAGTCGTCTCTTTCTGGTGGTAACCTACCACTTAAAAGTCATGAGGTGGTGGAACTCAGTTTACTAAACTCTTTAGCCTTTGAGCTAAACTGAGCAACCTCTTAGATGTACACACACCACTTTGTATGAAAGGGTTCTCTAGAATGGTTCTTTGGAGAGAAATATTTTCATGTAATTTTGACAGGGGTGTAAATAAAGCGTGGTGACTAATAAGTCTTTCACTCTTCATCTGATGAACATAAGGATCTATGCATCCAGATATTATTTTGTATACAAATATTTAATTTGGTGATTGATAATCTCTCTTTGGGGTAGTCACATGGAAAGCTCTTTTAAATTTAACTTTTGCCTTTGGATCTTTTTTGAGAAAAGCCATTGAAGAGCAAAACTAATGTAAACGTCTTGATCATTTAAAAAGCTTACTTGTCCTCGAAAGGAAACACGAGTCATCAGTGAGTATAAACGTAGACAGTTGATTTGTGAATGCTGTCGGCCTCAACGTGCTTGATAATAGATTCTACTGATCTAGCTGGAGTAATTTGATCACTTACTTCCTTATTAATACTAGATCACACAGTGTCTTTCTTATTCCTTCTTCTTTACTTACTGGCATGAGCACAGAGTCCCACTATCTGAAAGAGAAGGGAGAGTTTGGGGGATTATTGGAGGATTCTTAAAAACTTGGTTGGCAATTGGGCAAGATGGCTCACGCCAACCATGAGGGGCAGGTATCACTGAGCCCCATCTAGTGATATGAAAACCAGGGTTCATAGAGGTTAACTTCCTTGCCATGGTCATATGGATGGAAAGTAAAGACATTGAGCTTTGCATTTAGACTCGGACCTAGAGTTGTTCAAACCGTAGTTCTGCTTATTCCACGGAAACGTGGGTTTTTTGAGGGGAGTACAAGCAGAGGAAAGTGGAGAAGTGGATTGCAGTTTGATTCTTCGCGGTCAAGAATGCCACCGGGGGATTTAGACTTTAACCTAATCACATGTATTTATTTCTTCAAATGCTAGCCTTGGAACGTTTTTGAGCACGTGCTTTGGAAACATTCCTCTGGAAAACAGAGAAGGTGAGGGAGGGGAGGGGAGGGTCTGAGATTTGAGGGGTCTGCAGCAGGAGGTTGGGAGACACAGTAGGGAGCTGGGACAGCAGGTCTAGAAATGAAACTAGGACACGTCCAGACCTCAGGTGGAATTAACTAGAATCTGGTTAGAGAGCCAGAAAGAACAAAGAGAAAAAATACCTCCCAAGTTCCCACCTGGCTGCCCAGGAGGCTGTCATGCGCTTAACAAATAAAGCCTGCCCTTTAACAAACAGAGGAGGGAGGAGGTGTCTGCAGGGAGGCTACAGACAAAACGTGGAACGAGGCTGCCCTCTTCTGGACAATGAAAGCCGGATGCTGAATCAAAATCCTCATATGCCCAGGACAATTTATTATTATTATTATTTTATTTTCAGAGACAGGGTCTTGCTGTGTTGCCCAGGCCGGAGTGCAATGATGCAATCATAGCTCACTGTAACCTCGATCTCCCGGGCTCAAGCGATCCTCCTGCCTCAGCCTCCTGAGTAGCTGGGACTACATGTGTGTGCCACTACACCCAGTTATTTTGTTTGTTTGTAGACAGGTCTCATTATGTCGCCCAGGCTGGTTTCAAACTCCTGGCTTCAAGCGATCCTCCCAACTTGGCCTCCTAATGTGCTGGGATTACAGGTGTGAGCCATCACACCTGGCCATCAGCACGTTTAAATACACATCCTTATATATATTTAAATATATGTCTTATATATATACATATACATCCATACAGAACGGACCGATGCTGAGTTGATACTAACTAGTCAACTAACAAACAACTAGTAACTAATGACTTGGTAACCAGGTAGGAATTCGGACAAATCTGGTTGTTCAGGGAGAACAAGGGTCTGTCAAACAAGTTGTTACATCTTCTAATGCATCCTATTCAGACTCAGGAGCAGTTTATATTTTGCACAGTCTCTGCCTCTCTGATTCCTTCAGACTTGTCAAGCACAGGAGAAAACCTAGGTAAAGGCCGGGCGCGGTGGCTCGAGCCTGTAATCCCAGCACTTTGGGAGGCCGAGACGGGCGGATCACAAGGTCAGCAGATCGAGACCATCCTGGCTAACACACTGAAACCCCGTCTCTACTAAAAAATAGAAAAAAACTAGCCAGGCGAGGTGGCGGGCGCCTGTAGTCCCAGCTACTCGGGAGGCTGAGGCAAGAGAATGGCGTAAACCCGGGAGGCGGAGCTTGCAGTGAGGCGAGATTGCGCCGCTGCACTCCAGCCTGGGCGACAGAGCGAGACTCCGTCTCAAAAAAAAAAAAAAAAAAAAGAGAAAACCTAGGTAAAAAATAAATAATAAAACACTAGGGAGGCCTCACAATCATGGTGGAAGGTGAAAGACACATCTCACATGGCAGCAAACAAGAGAAGAGAATGAGAACCAAGCAAAAGGGGTTTCCCCTGATAAAACCATCAGATCTTGTGAGACTGATTCACTACCATGAGAACAGTTCGGGGGAAACCACCCTATGATTCAATTATCTCCCACTGGGTCCCTCTCACAACATGAAGGAATTATGGGAGCTAAGATTCAAGGTGAGATTTGGGTGGGGACACAGCTAAACCATATCAGACATATTATCTATTGCTACATAACAAACTATGCCCCAAACTTAGGGCTTAAAACCACATCCATTTTTTTTTTTTCTTCACACTTTCTGAACATCTCAAATGAAAAAAAAGAGTTATAATATCAAATGTTGTTGCAGATGTGGAACAAGATGTGGGAAAACTTGAAACTCTACTAATAGGAGATACTGAAAAGCTAGACAGCAAGGACACAGAGAGGGAGACAGAGCTGAGCTAAAAGTACACTACGACCCAGCAATTCCACTGCCAGTGTAGACCAGATAAAAAGAGTTCTATGATACCAAAAGATATGTACGTGTATGTCCCTAGCAGTACTTTCCATTATAGCCCAAACCTGGAAATCATCGAATTATCCATCAACAGTAGAATGGACAAGTGTATTTATACAAGTGTATTCATATAATTTAATGTAATAGACCTATGGGAATTTACTGCTACCCTGAACAGCAAAAGTAAATCTCACAAGCGTAACTTAAGTGAAAGAAGCCAAATCAAAAATTACATATATCATTCCATTCACAAATTTCAAAAACTGGCAAAATTTTTGTATGGCGATGGAAGGCAAAATAACAGCTCCTCAGGATATGGGCTGGGTAATGTTCTGCTCCCAAATCTAATTGTGGATACAAGGGTAGGTCACTGTGTGGATACATGGGTGTGTCACTGTGTGAATTCAGGAGTACACACTTTGATATGTGAGTTTTTTACTTTGTATTTTATATATATATATATATTTAAGAGACGGGGTCTTGCTCTGTCTCCCAGGCTGTAATGCAGTCCAGAACTCCTAGGCTCAAGGGCTCCTCCTGCCACAGCCTTCTGAGTAGCTGGAGAAGCTGGGACTATAGGCATACACCACCACACCTGGTGGTATATTCAGCTATAAATGAATTGCCTGGGTGCGGTGACTCACACCTGTAGTCCCAGGACTTTGAAAGGCTGAGGCTGGAGGATTGCTTGAGGCAAAGAGTTCAAGACCAGTCTGGGTGACATAGTGAGACTCCATCTCTAAAAGATTTTTAAAAATAAAATGTACTTAAAATTTAAGAAAGATTTCAGTTGCAAAGGCTAAGTTGAAAAGATAGGAGTAAAAGGGTAATAGACAATTCAGAATATATGGATATATGGCATTTGGTACTTTAATATATATTATTGTTTTTTAATTATTTAATAGTCCATGAGTAGGTTAAATTCCATGAAGACAATAACTGCACCTCATTCATCTTTATAGCCTCTGGATGCCCAGTGTACATTATAAAGTAGCTATTCAGAAAATATATATTTAAAAAAATTGTGAATGTTCTGTTTACAGCAAAGTTCTCTAAATTAAATATAGTGATTGAATACATTTCTACAATAAAAAAATTAGACAATAAAGACAAAAGGCATTTCTGGGCTTATATTGGACAAAATAGGAGCAAGAATAGAGGCAAATTACTCTGTTTCTGTTATCTTAGGATGAAAAGAGTTTGCTTCGATTTATCCAAAATCTTTTTTCTCATCCAAATATGAAAATATTATAAGGCAAATTTTCAGCAATAACATTGTATTAGTCCATTTTCATGCTGCTGATAAAATCATATCCAAGACATGACCATTTACCAAAAAAAAAAAAAAAAAAAAGAGGTTTAATAGATTCACCATTCTACATGGCTGGGGAGGCCTCACTCTCATGGTGGAAGGTGAAAGGCACATCTCACATGGCAGCAAACAAGAGAAGAGAATGAGAACCAAGCAAAAGGGGTTTCCCCTGATAAAACCATCAGATCTTGTGAGACTGATTCACTACCATGAGAACAGTTCGGGGGAAACCACCCTATGATTCAATTATCTCCCACTGGGTCCCTCTCACAACATGAAGGAATTATGGGAGCTAAGATTCAAGGTGAGATTTGGGTGGGGACACAGCTAAACCATATCAGACATATTATCTATTGCTACATAACAAACTATGCCCCAAACTTAGGGCTTAAAACCACATCCATTTTTTTTTCTTCACAGTTTCTGAGGCTTAGGGATCTGGAAGTGACTTAGCAGGGGTTCTGACTCAGGGTCTCCCAAGATGTTGGCTGGGGCTGCAGTCACCTGAAGGCTTGACTGGGCCTGGAAGGTCCACTCTTCAAAAGGCTCACTCACATGGCTGTGGGCTGCAGGCCTACTCACAACTATCCCCAGAGCAGATCATCCAAGAGTAAGAGCAAGCCGAAAGACACCATCACTTTCATGACCTAGTCTCTGACATCACACACAATCACTTCTACATTCTATTTACCACAAACGAGTCACTAACTCCAGCCCACATTCAGGTGGAGGGGAATTATGTTGCATCTTTTGAAAGGAATATTAAATAATCAGTGGATGTATTTTAAATCATCACAGTCCACCATCTGGCCACAAATTATTTATATTTCTCCCACATGTAAAATACTCTCATTCCTCTCAACTCCTCCCAAAAGTTTCAAACTTGTACAGGATATCTAGGTTTGAAGTCCAGGATGTAATTATTTAAATCAGATCCCAATACAGAGAATTCTTCTCAGGTGTAGTTCTTTTTTTTTTTTTTTTTTTTTTTTTTTTTGAGACAGAGTCTCACTCTGTTGCCCAGTCTGGAGTGCAGTGGTGCAATCTCAGCTCACTTGTAGCCTTGACCCCTTGACCCCTGGACTCAAGCAATCCTCCTGCTTCAGCCTCCCAAGTAGCTGGGATGACAGGCACACACCATAATGGCTGGCTAATTTTTTGAAAGTTTTTTGTGGTGATGGGGTTTCACCGTGTTTCTCAGGCTGTTCTCAAACTTTTGGGCTCAAGCAATCATCTTGCCTCGACCTATCAAAATGTTGGGATTACAGGCATAAGCCACCGTGCCTGACCAGGTGTAGTTCTTTAAGAATAGATCTTCAAGTAGAGTTCCTCTCTGTCTAAAGTCTTGTGGACTAAAGAGACAAGTTATCTGCAATGTCTATCAATTATCTATCACTGTGTGACTAATTACCCCCAAAACTCTGTGATTTAATAAACAACATTTATCTCAGTGTCTGTGGGTCAGGAGTTCAGTGGTTTTGCTGTATGAGTCTGACTCAGTGTCATTTCACAACATTGTAATCTATGTGGGATGCAGTAATCTGAAGGCCTGATTGGGGCTGGAGGATCTGCCTCTAAAAATCCCTCACCGGCATGGTTGTCGGCTGGTGGCCTCCATTCCTTACCATGTGGATCTCTCCCTGGATGGCTTAAATCTTCTCACAACACACAGTTGGGTTTCCTCCAGAGAAAATTATCTAAGAGGAAGCCAGCAACATGGAAACCATGATGTCCTTTATGACCTAACTTTGTGACATGCCATCACCTCTGCTGTGTTCTATTGGTTACTTGGAACAATCCTGATATGACACAATAGAGGACTAGGCAAGAGCATCAATCCAGGAATTTAGGGCTCATGGGTGCCATCTTGGAGACAAGCTAGCACACCTGTAATGCTAGAAGCTGAACCCAGGAGCACCAGCAGAGGCTGTAGATTCTGGTGATGTCTCAAACACTCTTCCTGTGATCTTGATACAGTAACAAAATTTCTGGGTACCCTGAAAATGGAAAGAATAAGTTTCAACCAGGTGAATGATTAGGTGATGATGGTCACTTTGAAGTAACATGAGCCTGGCCGTGCAAATCCAGCAATGTGTTCTTGGAAAAAAATCACTGCCCTTCTCTAGGCCTTGGTTTCCTCAGCTTCAAAAAGTGTATAATAATAACTGCTTTGGGCTGAGCGCAGTGGCTCATGCCTGTAATCCCAGCACTTTGGGAGGCCGAGAAGAGCAGAGCACAAGGTCAGGAGTTCCAGACCAGCCTGGCCAATATGGTGAAACCTGTCTCTACTAAAAATACAAAAATTAGCCAGGCGTGATGGCTTGCACCTGTAGTCCCAGCTACTCAGGAGGCTGAGGCAAAAGAATCACTTGAACCCCGGAGGCAGAAGTTGCCATGAACCAAGATCGTGCCATTGCGCTCCAGCCTGGGCGACAGAGTGACACTCCATCTCAATAATAATAATAATAATAATAATAGCTGCTTTGGTCAGTTCTTACAGGGGTTCAAGGTTACATATGTAAGATACAATTATTTAGCAATTGATAAATGGTAACTATTTTAAAGAATATTGCATATTGGCCGGGCATGGTGGTTCATGCCTGTAGTCCCAGCACTTTGGGAGGCTGAGATGGGCGGATCACAAAGTCAGGAGATCGAGACCATCCTAGCTAAGACAGTGAACTCCTATCTCTACTAAAAATACAAAAAATTAGCCAGGCGTGGTGGCACACACCTGTAGTCCCAGCTACTTGGGAGGCTGAGGCAGGAGAATGGTGTGAACCCAGGAGGTGGACCTTGCAGTGAGTGGAGATTGCACCAGTGCACTCCAGCCTGGGCAACAGATCAAGACTCCATCTCAAAAAAAAAAAAAAAATGCAAATTTTGTGATATTGCCTGGTAACCATCTGAGTTGATAGACGTATTTCAGTTTTCGGAAAGAAATATTTAAATTAGTAAGAAGGTAAACCTTTCTCATTTAATAACTGATATACCATATTTCATAAAACTAAGAAAATAGAAAAAACTATCCATTGTCCTACAACTCTAATGCAATGTCATCACCGTCTTTCCTTCCAGCTTTCTTTTCCATGCATTTCCCATAACTGAAGTCAGAGTGTACATAAAAGTTTGCTTTTTGCTTCTTTCTCTTTATATCTTAATATAGAAACTTCTAACAGAGTTTGACACGGACATTTGCCCCAGTGTGTCATGCTCAGAGGAATGACTCATAGGTCCTAATGAGAGGTAAGCACTGGAAAAGGAGGGGAAATTCCATAGGTCAGCAAGGCTGCATCAGGATCAGCTGAAGTTCTGAGAGCAGATCTCACGGAGAGAATCAAAAGCTAACTAGGGGAAACAGTAGGAGTCACTAAGAGATTCTGGAAGTTGTCTAGGGATGAAAGTTGCTTAACGACTCTCTGACTCAGTTCATCTTCTATACATCAAAGATGTTACATGTCCCTACCTTTATAGGGCTGCCGGGAGGCTTCATGAAGTTCCTGCCTGTAAAGTTCCAGGCACAAAGTAAAGACGTTGCTATTAAAATGGTAAGATGTGGCTGGGCGCAGTAGCTCATGCCTGCAATCTCAGCACTTTGGGAGGCCGAGGCGGGTGGATCACGAGGTCAGGAGTTCAAGATAAGCCTGGCCAAGATGGTGAAACCTCATCTCTACTAAAAATTAGCCAGCGTGATGGCGGGCGCTGCTCGGGAGGCTGGGACAGGAGGATTGTTTGAATCCAGGAGGCAGAGGTTGCAGTGAGATGAGATCGCGCCACTGCACTTCAGCCTGGGTGATGAGGTGAGACTCCATCTCAAAAAACAAAAAACAAAACAAAGCAAATGGTAAGATGCAATGCATCAGGGTCTGGGATTTTCCCAAGTGTTTAGCAGCCTAGGAATTCTCAACAGACTTCTGAAACATAATTTATGCCCTAAAATGTTGATGACTAATATCTATGATATAGGAAAGTCTGTCTGGATATCAAGTCAGTGTGGGTTTGATCATTCATTTCAACCATTGGAAACAAACCCCAATGTCTCGAGGAGCCAGGTGGGTCACCTAAGGTTGCAATGGCAGGAGGGTGTACCACCTAGAGAGCACAAGCCCTCCTCAAAAGAGAAGCTGTTTCTGGGTTCATTGTTGCCCTATGTAAGTGTGGACCAGGGTTGCTGTTTGACGTCTACAGAGCATTATTTCAACATTCATCAGATTTAATGCACTATGATACCACATAAGCAAGGTGATGCTACTAGGGTAGGTTTTAGAAATTTACACACACACAAGTCTGCTAAAGTAGTTAGGGTGAAGGATTCCTAGCTCTGGGAGAAAGGTTACATTTTTTGCCTTATCCCCAGCTCCCCAGCTATTGGGGTTATTTGAATTATTTAACCTTGACCTGTTGGATTAGTCCATTCTCACACTACTAATAAAGACATATCTGAGACTGGGTAATTTATAAAGGAAAGAAGTTTCATTGACTCACAGTTCTACATGGCTAGGGAGGCCTCAGGAAACTTACAATTATGGTGGAAGGGGAAGCAAACATGTCCTTCTTCACATGGTAACAGCAAGGAGAAGAATGTAAGCTGAGAGAAGGGGAAAGCCCCTTATAAAACCATCAGATCTCGTGAGAACTCACTATCATGAGAATAGCATGGGGTCAATCACCCCCATGATTCAATTACCTCCTACCAGGTCCCTCCCGACTCACATGGGGATTATGAGAACTACAATTCAAGATGAGATTTGGGTGGGGACACAGCCAAACCCTATCACCTGTATTTAATTTATATAATAAAATACATTTAATTTATAAATTAGGTTAAAAGTACACATTGACACATGAAAGGTTTCAAGAAATCCTATACTAGAGCAAAGAAACTCATTTAACTGTATTCAGCCCCTTGTTTCTCACAGTATTTCATTCAAAAGCTTTCTTTTCTTTTTTTTTTTTTTTTTTTTTTTTTTTTGAGACAGATTCTCGCTCTGTCACCCAGGCTGGAGTGCAGTGGCCAGATCTCAGCTCACTGCAAGCTCCGCCTCCTGGGTTTACACCATTCTCCTGCCTCAGCCTCCCGAGTAGCTGGGACTACAGGCGCCCGCTACCTCGCCTGGCTAGGTGTTTTTTGTATTTTTTAGTAGAGACGGGGTTTCACCGTGTTAACCAGGATGGTCTCGATCTCCTGACCTCGTGATCCGCCTGTCTCGGCCTCCCAAAGTGCTGGGATTACAGGCTTGAGCCACCGCGCCCGGCCTCAAAAGCTTTATTTTCCATATAAAATGTATGAATGCCTTACAGAGCACACTTTGGAAAAGGATGACTGACTTTTAAAAGGAAGACCCAAACAAACCGGTCAACAGAAATGGAGTGCTGCTCTAGTGCCATGCCCGAGACACCTGCCAATAGTCCTCTGCCACTCGCCATCCCTGCATCAGCATCTGGGACATGGTCATTACACTTGACGGCTTGTCACTCCACCTCTCCTCACTCCTCAGCTCACAGAAAAGAGATTTGTGAAATACCAGCTCTGGTCTTGGTAAATATTTGTTTCCCCTGGCACCCTGGAAAATGCATTTTTAAAACTCTTCCTACACTTTCGGTGTGGCAGCAGCTTTATCAGTATGTGAAGACAGAGCGATGATGTGGCTTGGATACTTGACATTTTGTATTGTTGCAAAGTGGCAAATTGCACTGAGCTGTAAATACACTATAAATGGTGTTGTGCTGAATCATAAAGACAATTAGCATATTTCTTCCTTGTTTCTCATTTATCTTTTAGTTTGTAAACATGGAAAGCAGAGTGCGGTAAGCTTTACATGCCTTATCTGTAAAATGAGCACAGTGATACTTACGTTACAGACTTTTGTAAGCCAGAATTTTAAAAATGTTAAACTACCTAAGATAGTATAAAAAACATAGCAGCATCCAATAAATGACAATTCTTAGTATTACCTCCACACCTCCTGATAACATTAAACTCTTGGAGGATGGAAGAAAGCATGGATGTGAAGCACATACAATCACTAGAGGAAATCAGAATATTGCAATGTTTGGGGTTCCTTGAAAGTTTTTAAAGCGTGTAAGGGTCCTTAGACATGATCTTTTACAGATGAGAACGAGATGAAATGAGATTGATAAAAATTAATCAATTTGCCCACGTTTTGCACAGGAGCATAAATTACCAGCAGACAACATCTGGATTCCATACTAAGAACAAGCATCTCACTACAAAGTTACAAACTGAACATGCCTCATGCCTAAAGTGCACACACCTATTATCAATCTTCACTTTGCATGGTCCCAAAGATTCTGTAACTTTCACAAATTTGCATATTTAATAACAAATTTGAACTTTTGGGCTACTGAGTCATGTGCTGCAAATGTCACCGGTCCTTTGTCTAAGTCTCTGCGTGTATTTCAGTCAACAGGTTTTCTTCATTACGCACTGCGTTTTCTGTCCATCAGGCAGCAAAGCATCAGCGCATCCCACCACCAGATGGCGCCAGACCACTTGTGGAGGCTCTGGGGTCGCCATCAGCTTGGGACTAGAAGCTGACGAAAAACGAGAAGTTTCATTTCCGGGTTCCATTTAAACGTTCATCCTGGGCCATAAAAGCAGATGAATTAGATATGCCATTATCCTGAATATATATATTTATATTTTATTTTATATATATATAGAGAGAGAGAGAGAGAGAAAGAGAGAGAGAGAGTCTCGCTCTGTCACCCAGGCTGGAGTGCACTGGCGGGATCTCAATTCACTGCAACCTCCGCCTCCGGGTTCAATCGATTCTCCTGCCTCAGCCTCCTCAGTGGCTGGGATTACAGGCACGCACCACCACATCCGGCTAAATTTTGTATTTTTAGTAGAGACGGGGTTTTACCATGTTGGTCAGGCTAGTCTCGAACTCCTGAGCTCGTGATCCACCAGCCTTGGCCTCCCAAAGTGCTGGGATTACAGGCGTGAGCCACCGCGCCTGGCCTATCATGCATATTTGAACTTATTTGAGTTTAATAAAAACAGAGCAGAGAGAGAAATGGCTGGCAGACCAGCAGCTCAGAGCTCTCATGTAAGGCTTAGCGGAGAATCCTGACCCACAGTCCAATCTCCAAGCTCTACACATCTCACCAACAAAACAGGAAGCCAACACATTCTGAATCTTCTTTCCAAGATAAAGGCGACCTTTTATAGTATTTTTTTTTCGGAGACAACGGAAGCTGAAAAATAATTGCTGAGGAAGGAGGAACTTTTCTAGAAGAACTTAAATCCGAATGGGATAGTAATGAGAAGTGGAGGAGAACAAAAAAGGCATGGAAAGTAAAATCAGGAGGCAAAACAAACGTTTTAGAACAGCCAAGTGTGGGGAGTTGGAAAGTGAAGCTCTGAGTAGAAACCAGAGTTACAAAATTTCAGAGCTGGAAGGGGCCTTATGAGGAAGCAGAATTGGGCCCGAGGACTAAATAGTTGCCAAAAACCACACAGGCAATTAGTGGCAGACAAGAGAGGACCTTCCTTTTTGCTAACCAGGGCTCTTTCCATTGAAACATGTGGCCCTCTCACTATGTAACTAAAAACCTTTCACAAAATCCAAGTAAACACAGAGAAACATCCTCTCTTCTGTCTTCACTGCTTTCTCTGCCCACACCTGCACATGTGCACACACAGCCACAATTACAATAATACAGGAAATTGAAGGAAGCCATCTGAAACTTCAACGTCGGGCACAGCCGCCACAGATAACATATCAAATGCAAGGCTAGAAATCAGCACTGTTCACATTCACACAGGAAGCCCGACTCAAGCTGTTTGACCCTATTTAGTAATCAGTTCCATACTCACAAGAGAATGCCAGAACAAAAACAGAAGGAAAAGAAAAAAATAACTCCAACCCTCCTTTTCCTTTGGAAGAGGATTTATACCAAGAAGTTTAAAGAGAGGCCCAGCTGGTTTATAGAATTTTGCAGGAAATTTGGGGACCTCTGTGATGCCATTGTCTTCCCTGGCCCAGGAAAGTAGCCATACCAAGGCAGTTATGGGGATAATTCAAACAAATCAAAGCCATATTTCACCTCAATTGTGCTTATACTTTAGGCAAAAGTATTTTGGACCTAAATATTTCCGATAATCATCAGATGCATCCTGGTCTCATGGGAAATGCTGAGAAAATCTATGGGGCTACTATCCACTTACTAGCTCTGTAACCTTGGGTAACTTACTTAACTGTTCTGAGCCTCTTCCTTCCTCTACCAAAATGAGATTGATCAACTATTGTCTTCCAGAATAGTTCTGAGGTGAAAATGAGAGTCAATGTTCTATGGCATGAAGACACACCAGGAAATATTAGCCGTTTCTTTCAGACATATATGTATATTTAGTAATTATTAAATATTTAGTATATATATATATTAAATTTTATACAGTATTATATATAATTATATAAAAATTATGTATAGTAAATATTACATATATATTTAAGTTTTACACACACACACATATATATATATATATATATATATATTTTTTTTTTTTTTTCCTGAGACAGGGTCTCCTTCTGTCACCCTGACTAGAATGCAGTGGCAGAATCATGGCTCACAGGAGCCTCAACCTCCCTGGGCTCAGGTGATCCTCCCACCTCAGCCTCCCAAGTATCTGGGACTACAGGTGTGACACCACACACAGCTAATTTTTGTATTTTTTGTAGAGACGAGGTTTCACCATGTCGCCCAGGCTGATCTTGAACTCCTGGAGTCGAACGATCCACCTGTCTCAGTCTCCCAAAGTGTTGGGGTTACAGGGATGAGCCACCACGGCCGGCCCCATTTAATTTTTCTATTTTGTTTAATTTGTGTGGACTTGGGCCTCAAAGAGAAAAGTGAGAGGAAAATGCCTCGTGTACAGTGGAGCCACTGGCGAGTTCTCTTAGGCCTAATCTACATCTGAAGTTCTCAAATATTTTGGTCTCAGAACCCACCTACTTTCTTAAAAATTGAGGATTCCAAATGGCTTTTGAAGTGTGGCTTATTGATATTTACTATAGTCACAAATAATACTCAGGGTTGGGCACGGTAGCTCACACCTGTAATCCCAGCACTATGGGAAGCCGAGGTGGGCAGATCACTTGATGTCAGGAGTTCAAGACTAGCCTGGCCAACATGGAGAAATTCCATCTCTACTAAAAATAAAAAAATTAGCTGGGCATAGTGGTGCACGCTTGTAATCCCACCTAGTTGGGAGGCTGAGACAGGAGAATCGCTTGAACATGGGAGGTGAGGTCGCAGTAAGCTGAGATCGTGCCACTGCACGTTAGCCTGGGTGACAGAGTGAGACTCAATCTCAAAATAAAATAAATTAAATAATAATACTGGGGAAGTCTTAAATTATTTATTCATATAAAAGTAAAAGTAATATATTATATGTTAATATAAATAACACAGTTTATGAAAAATGCATTTTCCAAAACAAAACAAAAATGTGGTGAGGAGAGTGATGTCATTTACAGTTTACAGATCTCTTTAATGTCTAGCTTAATAGAAAACAGCTGGATTCTCATATCCACTCCGCTTCTACACTCAGCCTGTTGTAATAACTTGTTTTAGTGGAAGTTCGTGAAGAAAAATCAGCCTCTGTGTAGGGGAGAAATATTTTAATAGCTTTTTCAGGTATTGGTGCTTATGGTGTGATACTATACCTAAGTTCCATAAGTACTAGTTTCTTAGAAGTTAATTTCAGTGTGGAATCTGCAGCCTTAACAATGGAGTTTTGTGCAACTTTAACAATGGACTTTTTCTTCTGTTACAGGAATTCCACTGATTTATTCTGCACTTTGAATACATTTTATCTATGCATGATTTTGTAACATTTGGAAGATACTGGTTCACTGAGTTATATAGATCTTTCAATTTCAACGAATTTTTTTATACAACATCAAAAATCATTTTTTAACAATATTACCACCAATCTCATCAGAATAGTCTCTATAAGGAAACTGTCAAGCTCACTGTGATAGACATAAGTTTTCTATAGTTTTTATTTTCTCTTGAGTTCAGATTTTATCTTTGGCAACAGATACTCTTTGTTATTTTACTTGAGGTGACAATCTCACTTTATTCATTTTTGAGAAAGCATTTCTGAATTTCTCAAAACATGACTCCCAACATAGCAATGAAGGGACAGCCACCTGGTGATATTGCTCCTAATATCCACAGAAGCAGCGTATGATATTACTCCCAATATTGCAGGGAGGGTACAGCTCTTCTGTGATATTGTTCGTAGTATTCGGAGGGGGAGAGCATGACAATAATTCCAGTATCGCAGGCTGTGTTCACCTACCCTGTGATATTGTTATGAGTATCCT
Source organism: Macaca nemestrina (assembly GCF_043159975.1). NCBI lineage: Eukaryota > Metazoa > Chordata > Mammalia > Primates > Cercopithecidae > Macaca > Macaca nemestrina. The sequence goes on from NW_027257724.1 coordinate 19,526, forward strand.
AGAAAGGAGAGGATGATATTACTCCCCATAGAGCAGGAGGTGTACACCCAGCCTGGGATATTGTTCCTAATATCCATGGAGGGGAGAGGCTGATATTACTCCCAATATGCCAGGGAGTGAACATCCACCCTGTGATATTCTTCTTAATATTTCAAGGCCAAGAGGTTGATATTACTCCCAGTATCGCAGACACTGTACACCCCTGTGTGATACTCTTCCTGATATCCGGAAGGGGAGAAGATGGTATTAATCCCCATATCGCAGGAGGTGAACACCCACTCTGTGATATCTTTCCTAATATGCAGGGGGAGAGAGGATAATTTCATTCCCAATATTGCAGAAGATGTACACGTCCCCCCGTGATATTGTCCTCAATATTCCAAGGCACAGAAGATGATATTACTCCCATTATCACAGAAAATGTACACCCCCCAGTGATGTTGTTCCCATGACCCAGGAGGGAAGAGGATGACATTACTTTCAATATGGCAGGGGGTGTACACGCCCCCGGTGATACTGTTCCTAATTTCCACCTGGGAGAGGATGATATTACTCCCAATATCGCAGGGGTCAAAAACACTCCTTTGATATTGTTCCTAATATCCAGGTGGGGAGAGGATGATATTCCTCCCTATATTGCAGAGGGTGTACACTTGCCTTTGATACTGTTCGTAATGTCTAGAGGGGGAGATGATATTACTCACAAAATCATAAACACGCTGTGTGTCCACCGTGGATCCTACGTTGAATTGTCTATTAATTTTAATGTCCTAAAATTTTAATAACCCTAAGGGGTCACCATTTTAGATGAAATTATACCAGGAGATTCCTCTAAGGCCAAGAGCATCCAGCTGCTCCCCTGAGAGACTCTACCCCCTACCTCAGGCTGTCCTTGGAGATGAGATGACCCTGGGGCTGATACTCACTAGACCCTCCAATAGACATGGCCACTGTGGGTATCCTGGGTCATCCCCAGACAGTTCTAAAATGCCAGGACTAGGAAAAGACAGGAGTGTGGCTGAGGACACAACGCCCTGTAAAGTTTTCACGGGGCGACCTCAACCTAAAGACATTTTGGTAATATGTATACTTAGGAAAGATGAAAAGAAGAGAGGTACAAAGATTTTTTTTTTACAGTCGAGTGTCAGATGATTTAGTCTCCGCTTTCCTCTCATGTAAAATGTTTGGAAACAGAAAAATATTTTGGCCAAGGTGGCTCACGCCTGTATTCCCAGCACTTTAGGAGGCCGAGGTGGGCGATCAGTTAAGGTCAGGAGTTCGACACCAACCTAGCCAACATGGCAAAACCCTGTCCGTACTAAAAATACAAAAATTAGCTGGACGTCGTGGTGGGCGCCTATAAGCCCAGCCACTTGGGAGGCTGAGGCAGGAGAATCGCTTGAACCTGGGAGTCAGAGGTTGCAGTGAGCTGAGACTGCGCCATTGTACTCCAGCCTGGCAACAGGGTGAGACTCTGTTTCAAAAAAAACTATATATATATATGTGTGTGTGTGTATATATATATATATATATATACGTGTGTATATATATATATATACATTTAAAATTATCACATGTAGATAGCATTTGAAGTCATGGGACTGACTATAGTTAGAAACAAGAGAACGCAAGGAAAGTTTTTATATTTATATTTATATATAATTATATAAAATTAATATACATAATTATAATATGTAAATATATAGGCTGAGCACAGTGGCTTATACCTGTAATCCCAGCAATTTGGGAGGCCGAGGTGGGCAGATCACCTGAGGTCAGGAGTTCGAGACTAGCCTGACCAACATGGAGAAACCCCATCTCTACTAAAGATACAAAAATTAGCTAGGCATGGTGGTGCGTGCCTGTAATCCCAGCTACTCAGGAGACTGAGGCAGGAAAATCACTTGAACCCGGGAGATGGAGGTTGTGGTGAGCCCAGATTGCATCATTGCACTCCAGCCTGGGCGGCAAGGGTTAAACTCCATCTCAAAATAAATAAATAAATAAATAAATAAATAAATAAATAAATAAATAAAACAAGAAATATATATTTATGTCTAAATATATAATTATAATACATAAATGTGTATATACATACATTTATTATAAATTTATTAATATATGAAATACATTTATTTCTGAGACAGGGTCTGGCTCTGTCACCCAGGCTGGAGTGCAGTGACACTATCATAGCTCATTGGAGCCTTGAACAGATGGCTCAAGCGATCCTCCCATCTCAGCCTCCTGAGTGGCTAGGATTGCATGCATACACCACCATGCCTAGCGAATTTTAAAATTTTTTGTAGAAACAGGGTCTTCCTTTTTTGCCTAAGCTGGTCTTGAACTCCTGGGCTCAAGTGATCTTCCTGCCTCAGGCTTCCAATGTGTTAGACGTGGGCCACTGCATCTGGTCTAATGCATTTTTTAATTTGCAAGTTTATATTATTTAATATTTTGAAGTACCGAATGTGTTGAACAACCAACTTGCAGAATTCCCGAACAATGGACGGTCAGCTGTCATGTCCTGGTTCAAATCGTCCTAGCACACCAAGGCTAGAAACCTTTCGGCCAACTTCCACTTATGTCTCCCGGGGCAGGACAATGTCACTTGGCCAATTCCCACTAAGAGGGACTCTGGAAAGGCAAGAAACTATTCTGTTCTCTATAATGGAACATGACCAGAGAGAAGGCAGCTGGGGGGGCCAGCTGGGCCCTCCAACCAGCAGCGTCCACCATCGACCAACTGCCCTAGAGCTACACGGTGCTGGGCATTTGGGGGCACTGTTATCAGCAAGAGTTTCCATTTTTCTTCTCATGGGACCTTCATGCTAGTGGCAAGAGACAATTTTTTTTTTTTTTTTTTGAGACAGAGTTTTGTTCTTGTCACTCAGTCTGGAGGGCAATGGTGTAATCTCGGCTCACTGCAACTTCTGCCTCCTGGATTTAAGCAATTCTCCTGCCTCAGCCTTCCGAGTAGCTGGGATTACAGGATTGCACCACCACATCTAGCTAATTTTTGTATTTTTAGTAGAGATGGGGTTTCACCATGTTGGCCAGGCTGGTCTGGAACTCCTGAGCCACTGCACCCAGTCAAGAGGGAGATTTTAAATCAATAAGTATAATTGTGATGAATGCCAGAAAGCAGAATGTGTGTGATGGGTAGGGGACCTAAGTTATTGTCTCATATTTTAACACTTTCATAGGCAATAACTAAACACTTAGAAGCTTAAAACAACACACACCTTTAAGCCAATTTTGGCAAGCTAGGAGTTGAGCACATTTTAGTGGGTCCTGTGCTGGGGATCTCACGCTAAGCAGCTGGGCTGCATCCTCATCTGAGGCTCCACCAGGGCAGAATCCATTTCCAGGTCTGCCGAGGTTACTGGCAGAATTCATTTCCTCGGACCCGCTTAGCAAGGGCCCAGCTTTTTGCTTCCTTGCCTACGGGGCCCCTCCAAAGGTCCTTTCTCAGCACAGCATCTCCCTCCTGTAGCGCCTGCAGACGGAACCTTTCTCTCTAGTGTGGGAAGGTGATGCACTGTGACAATGACATCCCATTGCTTTTGCCAGGCTCTATGGGTTAGAAGCCAGTCACCGGTTTGGCTCGTACCCAAGGTCAGGAAGACTATGCAAGGGCATAGGTCATTGGGGGGTCAGTCACTTTAGGGTGTGGCTGTCACCACTGAACTTGGTGAGACTTTAAGGGTTGGTAGGAGCTGGCCAAGTACAGGGGTGAGGGTGTGTCAGGCAGGGGTGAGGGCATGGAGGGGGATGCAGAGGCCTGCACCCTGGAATGTCCTTTCACCCCCTGAGGTTTTGTTCTCCTGATCCCTGAGTACATCCCAGAACACGGTGGGGCCCTAGCAGGGGAGAGGTAGGGAAGTATGTGTTGTTCATCCGGGGACCTTGTTAGGCAAATCAGATTAGGGGCCAGGTTTTCAGTGGTGGGTGCGAGCGTGGGAGTGATGAGTGTGCAGGTGTGTGTGGGAAGAGCGATGGGGATGGGGTCAGGCCCAACCACCATGAAGACCTGAACTGTGCATCCACCCATCCCAGCAGCCTCCCTGAGTGAGTGCCTTCAGGGTGCAGGTCCTGTTTTACACATGGAAGTGAATCAGAGTGGGACACTGCCTTGCCTTAGAGAGGTCACACTTCTTCTCTTTCTTCTTTTTTTTTTTTTTTTTTTTTTTTTAAATTTGTGACAGAGTCTCACTCTGTTGCCCAGGCTGGAGCACAGTGGTGTCACCTTGGCTCACTGCAACCTCTGCCTCCCAGGTTTGAGCAATTTTCCTGCCTCAGCCTCCTGGGTAGGGTAGCTGGGATGATAGGCACGCATTACCATGCCTGGCTAATTGTTGTATTTTAGTTTCACCGTATTGGCCAGGCTGGTCCCAGTCTCCTGGCCTCAAGCGATCTGCCCGCCTCAGCCTCCCAAAGTGCTGTGACTACGGGCATAAGCCACCACACCGGGCGAAAGGTCACACTTCATGCCACGTGGGTGGCAGCCACTCAGACAGCACCCCAGCTGGCGCTGGGAGTGAGGGGTGCTCAGCGTCCTAGGAAGGCAGAGGGCTGCATGAGAGGTTCGGGGAGGAAGGACTGGAGGAGGATTTGAGATTTTCACCTGAGCAGCTGGGTGGATGGAGGGGCTGTTTACAGAGAATCAGAAGAATGTGGATGAGCAGGTTAGGACACTAATAAAGCACTCTGTTTTGGCCCGCAGAAAATTTGAGATGCTTCCCTGTGTCCAGCTGGGGCTTTGGGAAAGGTCAGGGCTGGGCATCTGACTGGGATAGATGTCTCTGGCAGGCAGCAGAGCATGTGGATGGTTTGTGAAGCCCAGAAGGGCATGAGATTTCCTGTGGCAGTGCCCACTGCAAATGGAAGGGCATTTGGCCTGAGCCCAGACATATACAAGTTGGGCAGAGAAGGGGGTGGGTCCCCGGGACCCACCGAGGAGCAGCTATGGAAGTACAGGGAAACCAAGTGTGTGGGGGCACATGAAGCAGGAAGCTCAAATAAGATGAGGAAAGACGTTTTTAAAGACGATCAGGGCTGGGGACAGTGGTTCATGCCTGTAATCCCAACACTTTGGGAGGCTGAGACGAGAGGGTAGCTTGAGGCCAGGAGTTTGAGACCAGCCTGAGCAACATAGGGAGACCCCATTTCTATAAATAAATAAATACCATTGGAACTTGGCATTTCAGGCGGGGAACAGCAAACACATGAAAGCTTTGAGGCAGGAAAGGGAAGTGATTAGCGCTCGCTCCTGGTTCCTTTATCAGACCTTAAAGAGATGCAGAGACATTTCAGGTACTCCTTGGCCAAGCTCCTTCAGGGAAGCCCTAAGTTCGCTTCTACTTCCCATCTATTAATTTTTTTTTTTTTTTCTTTTTTGGAGACAGAGTCTCATTCTGTCGCCCAGGCAGGAGCGCATGCAGTGGCACCATCTCAGTTCACTACAACCTCCACCTCCCGGGTTCAAACGATTCTCCTGCCTCAGCCTTCCCAGTAGCTGGAACCACAGGTACGCGCCACCACGATCGGCTAAGTTTTTGTATTTTTAGCAGAGATTGGGTTTCATCTTGTTGGCCAGGCTGGTTTCGAACTCCCGGCCTCAAGTGATCCACCTGCCTGGGCCCCACAAAGTGCTGGGATTACAGGTGCTGAGCCACCGCGCCCGGCCCTACTTCACTCCTAACGCCCACCATACGTGCTTCCAAATGTTTGCTGAATGACAAGGTGAACGAGTGAATGGGACTACGTGACTTCGGGCAGCAGGCCATCCTATTCCTTGGACCTCAGTTTCCCTTTTTGTAAAGCAAGCCTGTCTCTCGCTCTCTGCCCTAAAAGCCTGAGTTCTGGGCTTGAGATGAGCGCGTCCTGTAGAGCAGACTCCAGGTGGACGTTGAGCTGGGTCTTCTAGGAGGCCAGGATCCGGCCAGCTCTTGCGTCCGGTCCTCCCCCAGGACCCCGCACGCCCAGTCCCAGCGCCGCCCCGCCCAACCTCCCTTTGTTCCCCCCAGGCCCCGCCCTCTCCGTGCAGCTCGCTCCCCATTGGTCGGGGGGCGGGCCCTGGGCGACCGGCACCGCTGGGGGCGGGGCGGCGGGCGGGACGGTGTGCACCTGCGCGGTGTGTTTCCCGGCCGGGGCCCCGCGCCAGGTGCAGCTCCTTGATCCCAGCCGGATCCTGAGCGGGGAACACGGGCTGAAGCGGCGGCGGCGGCCCCGCCCCGGGGCTCCATTGTTGAGGCTGCGGCGGCTCTGTCGGCTGCTCAGCTGCGCTCCAGTCGGCCCAGGCGCCGCGGCGAGGAGCTAGCGCTGCGAGGCGGCGGCTTGAGGTGAGACGGCGGGACGGGCGACGGGGTCTCCGGACCGGGCGGGGGTCTCTGCCCCGGGCGTGGCGGCTCCAAGCTGGGCTCCGCAGGGTCCGAGGTCGGGATCCGGGGTCCTTGCGCCTGGGCTTTGTCTCGGGCTCGGGTGGCACCGGGGGCTTCGCGCCTGCTGCGATACCGGGTGGGCCCGCGCGGGGGTCCTGGTCGCCCTGCGGGTGGGGGCCGGTCCCTACTGCTCCTCGGCTCCCCGCGTCTGTCGCGGAGGGGGCTGCATGGACCCGGGCGCTGGCTTCTGCCCGGTCCCCCGCGGCGTGGCTGGTCCCCGCGTACGGCAGAGGGGGCCCTGCGAGGTCCCACTCGTGGGGCGGGGCCGGGTCACCGCGAGTGGGAGACTCCGCCGCCCTCCCTGCCCTCCCTGGCAGCGAGACTGCTTCGCCAGACTCACCGAGGGGACTGCGCGAACCTTCGGACGAGGGAGTCCGTGACTCAGGGTGGGGGCTCTTTCCCGGCCCCGCATGACGGCTTCCTGAGTGTTTTGTCACCTATATAGGTGGCTGCGTGGACCCGCGCGCGTGGGTCCTGGCCGCCCTGCTAGTGGGGCTGCGCGCCGCTCCGTGGCTCGTCTGGGTCGACCCCGCCTGGGACGCGCGTGTAGTGGGGGTCCGTGCGCGGGGTGCGCGGTTGGTGGGGGCGCACTGCCCCCGCCCCATGGTTTATCCTCTCACTTGCCTGGCGGGAGGAAGCGAGAGGCGCGGGCCCAGAGCTGTCGCGCAGCGGCCACACAGACCGCACTGACCTCTGCCCTGGCTGGCGGGTCCCGGGGGGCGAGGGGCTGTCACCGCGCGTCCCACCGCCGCGCTTCCTGCTCTGGCCCCGGGCTAGGCTCTGATTGGAGGGAGCAGGGCCCTTCTGCCCCGCGCTTCTTGATTTCTTCCGTTAGTAATGGTAAGGAAAAAAAATCTGGAAAGCCAGATTGAACTTTGTAGCTCTCAGCGCTTGGAGAGTGGAAGAAACTCTCCCAAGAATTTGGCGGGCTGGAAAATGCGTTTCAAGCAGGAGCATCCACACCCACGGAATGAGGCCAAGGCAGTTACAGTTAGAGGTCAGATTTATGAGGGGGAGAGCCAGAGTGAGGTCCGTGGGTGGGGAGACCTGATGCTGCCCCTCAGACGTGTATTTCTCAGACACCAAAGAAAGTGGAATCACTCCTTAGTGAATGCTTTCATCAAACTTTTGAAAAACCTGTAATGTCCCAGGAAGGAAAATCGAACTGGACAGTTTTCCCCTTTTAAGAGTGTTAAACGTCCCGGAGACAAACAGCAGAAGGCTCAAGGAGTCCAAATACTCAACCTGAAGTTCTTTCTGAACAAAAGATGGTGTATAAGTAACAGGCATAGGAGACAAAACTGAACTAATGACCGCAGCTGTGGCTCCTAGCCCTGTAGCATGTCATGCAGGCCCTTTTGCCTTCTCTGCCCTCCGCTGTCCCAGACCCCAAGGCTACCGCGCACCTCCAGTCATCAGCTCCTGCCGACCCATTGCTATGAACTCTGTTTCTGTGGCTCCCTTCTCTCTGAAGTTTTGCTTGTTCTCCTGAAGTCCTGGTCTTTAAGAGCTTATGATCTGCAGGGACAGATTGGCTTTGGGTAGTACAAGTTAACGGTAGCACAGCTTGAAAAATGCTCTGATAGAGGTGCGCAGGCAGTTTGTGCATGCTGGTAAATGCGAGGTCCTTTTTCAATACCATGAATCCAACTATTCATGCTATTTTAAATCTGCAATTCTTTGACTCTCCAGAGGGTTTTTAGATTAATTTTTTTTCTATTACTTCCTAGTGTTTGTTGCATAGTTCAGAGTACTTGATTAAAACTTACCAGGTCGGCCGGGTGCGGTGGCTCACGCCTGTAATCCGAGGACTTTGGGAGGTCTAGGCAGGCGGATCACTTGAGGTCAGGAGTTCGAGACCAACCTGGCCAACATGGTGAAACCCTGTCTCTACTAAAAATACAAAAATTAGTTGGGCGTGGTGGTGGGCGCCTGTAATCGCAGCTCCTCAGGAGGCTGAGGCAGGAGAATAGCTTGAACCCAGGAGGCGGAGGTTGCAGTGAGTGAAATGGCTCCACTGCACTCCAGCCTGGGCCATAGAGTGAGACTTCCTCTCAAAACAAAAACAAAAACAATGTACTGGGTCTACCTCCGGCTCTGGAATTCTCCTGGAAGGCCTTCTCTTCTGGGCTTCATTTTTCTCACTTTTGAGGATCATAAACTACATAATTTCCAAGAATTTTTGCCCTACACCTTTAATTCTTTCAAGCAAATATAGCAGAGAAAAATTCTCTTTCCCGCAATGGTGTAAATAATGGAGGCCTTTGAAAATGCGGATTCTAAAGTGGAAGTTCTTTTTCTTCTTCCCCTTTGTTTCCTTTTAAACGAGTTTAGTTACATGAGTATATACTTTATCTCAGAGTTGAGGACAAGTATCTATGATGAAAGCTTAAGCAGCTTTTTGGCAATATCTTGCATATTCTTCACAATTGTGTTTTATGTGTAGCATCTTCCCTATATCCAGTTGGTTTGTTTTTTTTCTCATTAATGGAGTTGTTGAGCTCAGACCTTTTCAGGAGCAGTTTGTTGATCTTTTAAGTGTCATGTGAAATACGTTCCAATTTAACTTTTTTTTTTTTGGTGAGTAAAATGGGAGTAAATGGAAATTTGAGAGTGCCTTGAGTAGATGTACTTGGCTTTGTGTAATGGTTTGAAGCATAGTTTAAAATTACCACTTGTGGCCGGGTGTGGTAGCTCACACCTGTAATCCCAACACTTTGGGAGGGCAAGGCAGGCAGATCACGAGGTTAGAAGATGGAGACCATCCTGGCTAACACGGTGAAACCCCGTCTCCACTAAAAATACAAAAAATTAGCTGAATGTGGTGGCACACACCTGTAGTCTCAGCTACTCGGGAGGCTGAGGCAGGAGAATCACTTGAACCCGGGAGGTGGAGCTTGCAGTGAGCCGAGGTTGCACCACTGCACTCCGGCCTGGGTGACAGAGTGAGACTCCATCTCAAAAAAAAAAAAAAAAAAACCACTTATAAAAAATTGCATCACATGTTGAATGACCTATAAAGGAGTTACAATTCTAAGGAATATGGTAATTAATTCTTTAAAATAGTCAGGCCGGGTGCTGTGGTTTACACCTGTAATGCCAGCGCTTTAGGAGGCTAAGGTGCGAGGATCACTTGAGCCCAAGATTAGAAGCTGCAGTGAGCTGTAATCATACCACTGCACTCCTGTCTGTGTGACGGAGTGAAACCCTTTGTCTAAAAGATAAAAAGGTAAATAAATAATTTAAAAATAAAATACTAAGCTCCTTTCCAATTTATCTGTTTGGTAAGGTGGGAATTTGATGTGCTTGAGTTTCTTAAAACCATGTGTCTTTGTAGAAAGGAGACACAATTTTCTCTGCTATTCCTAGTTATTTGGATGATTATAGGGATTAAAAATAGCCATTTGGTCAAGTCTTGAGCTACTGAATTACAATTATTGCTTCACTCAGTAGGATTTTGCCTTTATTTTGATTTGCATTCTTATCTTAGTTTAGGAAAAGATCTTTGCTATATGCCCCATGCACTTTGTTCTTTTGGGGAATCTGATCTTAGGAGAGGGCTTCAAAACACGACCAGATTTTCTTTATGGTTTTCTAGATTTTATTAATGTCTTAATAAAACTTAACTAGTTAATGCTGCTTCTGTGTCAAAGTATTTTTCATTTAGAGTAGGCTTGATTTTTATATGCATTAAATGAAAGGAAGTCTCTCACGGAAGGGGACACATGGGTATGGAGAAGACAGAGGGTGTGTGTGTGTGTGTATGTATATATATATATATATATATATATATATATATATATTTTTTTTTTTTTTTTTTTTTTTTTTTGGAGACGGAGTTTTGCTCTGTTGCCCAGGCTGGAGTGCAGTGGCAGGATCTCGGCTCACTGTAAGCTCCGCCACCTGGGTTCACTCCATTCTCCTACCGCAGCCTGCCACCATGCCCGGCTAATTTTTTGTATTTTTAGTAGAAACAGGATTTCACTGTGCTAGGCAGGATGGTCTCCAACTCCTGACTTCGTGATCTGCCCGCCTCGGCCTTCCAGAGTGCTGGGGATTACAGGTGTGAGCCACTGCGCCTGGCCGACAGAGGATGTATTTTTGAGCTCTACATTTCAGAGTTCTTTTCTCTAGCCCTGGCCTGGGTCCCAAACAGGGAACTTAATTCACTCTATCACTGAAGTATACTCTTGCTTTGATGCCATTGGTATGTTGTCCTAGAGATTTGCTGTGGCTTCTAGGAGTGTTTCAGAGTTAAGAACTAATGCAACCTCTCTTTTGTCAGTTTGAGTCTATAAACCATCTTGTTTCCTTTAGCGTTATCTCCCTGGAACTGGAAGGTCAGAGATGAAGTTTTCTTAGATTATAAGTCTCAGTCTTTGCTATCTACCTTCGTCTGTCTCCCATGTCACCTGCTGTTTTTTTTTCCCCCTGTTTTTCATTTTAATGTTTTTATTGGATAGGTGTCTATTATTGCAGCCTACTTCAAAACATCTTTGGATATTGACAGGATATAAGTATGAATAATATGTAAAAGATAACTTATTCTAGTTCTTTTGAGCAGAGGATTTGGTTTCGATATGTGGCCCTATTAAAGCTTTTGTTAAGTCCAAGTACTTTCTGAACTTCAGTTCCCTTACCTGTAAAATGGAGTTAGTTGTTAGTAATACCTGTTCTGCCTAACTCAGGAGATTGTTTTGAGGATCAAACGAAATTATGAATGTAATGGAATTTTGTAAATTTTAAATGAAATATTGTATTACCTAAGATTTTTTTTTTAAACGACGTATTAAGAATGGAATGAATCTGGGTTTTCCTTTGAAATCCCAAATGTTTAATGTACAGAGAAGTTTTAATGTGTCTGTTGGGGAGCTTCATTAGGATTGTTTTCTATCTTTAATTGGCCAGTATTGTTTTATATGTTAGCATTTTTGGGGAACATCAAAATTTGTGTTTCAGTTATCATTAATATTTTACAAAGTTATTGAATGTGCATGATTTAGCCTTTAACAATCTCTTCAATTATTTACATTCCCATGTAAAAAATGCAGTAATGAACGTCCATGTAAATAACATTTCCATGGTTCAGTGAAGCATAATTTCTTGACATCTCAGTTTCTAAGTGCCCTGTGTTGAGGTTGGGAAAGCTAAAGGGCAGTCAGAGGTCAAGGTCAGCAAAGCGTCACCTTTGACGTTTGAAATCCAGCAGCAGGTATCACAGTGAACCCCATTCCAGCATCCAGGAAGTTTCTCTGCCCTGCCTCTCCTCCAGCCACCTCAGAATCTGTGTCTGCGGTGTTGGTCCTGCTTTCCTGTCTCTCCTCTGCCTTTTCTTTCTCTTCACCAACTTCTACCGAGTGCCTCTGATGTCTCAGACAGTGGCAGTAGGAGTACAAAGGCTAATAAACCCGGCCCTGGTCCTCAAAGAATTTATGTTTTCTGTGCAGATATTAAGTGACACTGCCATATATAGTGTTGACAAACATTGATACAGATTTCCTGTGAAGTGCAGAAGCACCATCCTAGAAGCAGAGATGCAGAGGCAACACTGGTGACTCACATGGAGAGCTGGAGTTCTTGGTCTAGTGGGATAAACTGACCTGGACATCATTTCAGTGCAGCGGAGTGAGTGCTGGGATGGGCTCCCTTGGGGCATCTGGGGCTGGGTTTGTCTGGTGTTTAGTCTCCTGCCTGGTACTTAGAGTTTATCAGTAAGATGAGTGTTGGGAGGCTTCTAAGTGAAAAGAAAGGCAATCACTTACCTGAAACCTAAAATTTGTAGGTATTCTGGGCCATTTATAATTCACTGAATCTGTTTTGTCAGAACAAGTCTATCATTTATTGTTTTGGATGGAGTGTGGCCAGCCCTGCCTTGCGATGTAAGGAAATCAGGAAACGCTTGTCAGGTGTCAACACTGTGCCAGACACTCTTCTAGGGGTTTCCACGTGAATCACTGTATTCATTTCTGTTGCTGCTTTACCACATTTCCACAAATTTAGTGACTTAAAACAATTGAAATTGTATCATCTCACAGTTCTATGGGGCAGAAGGCTGACGTGGATGTGACTGGGCAAAAATCACCATGTGGGCTGGGCTGCATTCCTCACTGGAGAATTGTTTCCAAGTGCTTTTGGCCAAATATAGTTCCCTGTGGTTGCAGGACTGAGGTGTCTGTTCCCTTGCTCTCCATCTGTTGGGAGCTGCCCTCAGCTCCTGAGGCCTCTATCTGGTCTTTGCACGTAATCCCATCAGCTCAAGACTAGGTAGGCCAGGGACCTGGTCAGGCTCTCCAGTTCCCCTGTGTGCATTTCTCTTCTTGCACTCGGAGAAAGTTCTATTCCCTATTTTAAAATATTTTTTTGAGATGGAATCTCGCACTGTTGCCCAGGCTGGAGTGCAGTAGCGTGATCTCAGCTCACTGCAACCTCTACCTCCCGAGTTCAAGTGATTCTCCTGCTTCAGCCTCCTGAGTAGCTGGGACTACAGTTGCCCGCGACGACACCCGACTAATTTTTGTATTTTTAGTAGAGATGGGTTTCACCATTTTAGCCAGGATGGTCTCCATCTCTTGATCTCGTGATCCGCCTGCCTTAGCCTTCCAAAGTGTGGAGATTACAGGTGTGAGCCACTGCGCCTGGCCAGTTCTATGCTCTTAGAGGCTCATGGGATTAGATTGGACCTCCCTGGATAGCCCAGGATACTCTTCCTAAGGCCTGTGGCAAAGCCCTTTTGCTGCACGACATAGTCACAGGTCTCGGGGGCTGGAATCTCCCACCACAGTTACTGATCCACTTACTACAGCAGCCTGGGAGGTGCTTTTTGTTGCCTCTGGTTAACAGATATCTTTTGTTTGTTTGTTTGTTTTGCAAATTGGCAGGAACATGAAGATCCTTTTTTTTTTTTTTTTTTTTTTTGAGACGGAGTCTCATTCTCTTGCCCGGGCTGAAGTGCAGTGGTGCAGTCTTGGCTCACCACAACTTCCACCTCCCAGGTTCAAGCAGTTCTCCTGCCTCAGCCTCCTGAGTAGCTGGAACCACAGGCACGTACCACCAAGCCTGGCTAATTTTTGTATTTTTAGTACAGACGGGGTTTCAGTATGTTGGCCAGGCTGGTCACAAACTCCTGACCTCGTGATCCGCCCGCCTTGGCCTCCCAAAGTGCTGGGATTACAGGCGTGAGCAACCACACCCAGCCATGAAGATCCTTCTTAAATGAAAAAACCGTTCCTCTGACGTGATGTGAGGTTGTTGGTGAGACTGATAGCAGTGGAGACAGGTCCATCAGAAATGAAGCTAAACTTTGTTTTCTGGAGTATTTTGATAGCCTGCCCTGATCATGTAAGTTTTGCTAAGAAGTCATTAGAGTAATTCCTCTACTGGAAGAAACACCATATGGGGAATTTGGGGCCTTCCCTTTTCAAGTTTTACACAAAGGACTCTTCATGGGCGAAAAGTACATGATTCCAGGTCCATTTCTAGAATGGAAACAGCTGCATCAACCCAACAGCGATTCACATTCCTGAGTTTGAGAGAATCTGATTGTTTCAAGGCTGAAGCCAAAAGCCCAATAAACAATGTTTGTACCTTTATTCGTAGTTAGGAATTAGGTGCATCCTGTGGTCAAGCAAACAACTGATGGTGGTCACCAAGTAGTTTAAAACCAAGTAGGACCTCATTTTATCATGTGGGTGTTGTTGATTTTCTTAACTAAGTTTTTATTTTCCTGTGCAATAAATTACAAACTCTGACTTGAAATGCATTTCCTTTAATAAACCAGAATCTAGGGCCGGGCGCGGTGGCTCACGCCTGTAATCCCAGACTTTGGGAGACCAAGGAGGGTGGATCACGAGGTCAGGAGATTGAGACCATCCTGGCTGTGGTGAAACCCTGCCTCTACTAAAAATACAAAAAATTAGCCAGGCATGGTGGCGGGCACCTGTAGTCCCAGGTACTCGGGAGGCTGAGGCAAGAGAATGGCGTGAACCTGGGAGGCAGACCTTGCAGTGAGCGGAGATCACGCCACTGCACTCCAGCCTGAATGACAAAGCAAGACTGTCTCAAAAAAAAAAGAAAAAAAGAAAAAAAAAAAAGAAACCAGAATGTATAATCCTAAGGTTTTTAACCTGGCTTTCAGGACTTTGTGAAGTCCCCAAAATCCTGTGCAACAATTTTGTGTATCTGCATCCATGTGTGTTTATGGGGAGATGATTTATAGTTCTCCATACTTTTTCAAAGTGGTTGGATTCCAAAAAATTTTAGAATACACCACTTTGGCCTAGTGTAGTGGCTCACACCTGTAATCCCAGAACTTAGGGAGGCTGAGGCAGTAGGATCCACTGAGGTCAGCAATTTAAGACCAGCAACATAGCGAGACCTCCACCTCTACCAAAAAAAAAAAAAAGAGAAAGAATGCTGGGCATGGTGGTGCACACCTGTGGTTCTAGCTGCTCGAGAGGTCGATCACCTGATCCCAATAATTTGAGGCTGTAGTAAGTTAGAATTATACCACCGCACTCCAGCCCGGGCAACAGAGCAAGACCCTCTCTCAAACAAAAACAAAAACAAAAAACCATATCTCTTAATATACTATTGTTGTTGGTCAAGTATCAGATTTTGTTTAAAAACTAAATACTCTTTTTTTTTTTTTTGAGATGGAGTCTCGCTCTGTCGCCCAGGCTGGAGTGCAGTGGCATAGTCTCAGCTCACTGCAAGCTCCGCCTCCTGGGTTCACACCATTCTCCTGCCTCAACCTCCTGAGTAGCTGGGACTACAGGCGCCTGCCACCACGCCTGGCTAGTATTTTGTATTTTTAATAGAGACGGGGTTTCACCGTGTTAGCCAGGATGGTCTCGATCTCCTGACCTCGTGATCCGCCCACCTTGGCTTCCCAAAGTGCTGGGATTACAGGTAAATACTCACTTTTAGCAAAGTTGTACAGGCCTACAGCTCTAAGAGTCAGAAATTAACAAGGCTTAGGACAAAACCCAGCAATCCCCCACCTTACCTTTCTCCACTCTGATCCCTGCTCCTTGGAGGTTACTGTGTTTATGTTTTAGCTCGTTCTTCTAGATTGTGTGAAAGACAGGGAGGTGTCCTACTATGGAAGACAAGGATTCAGGCTGCTTACCTTCCCCGCTCCTCCTGTTGCCCACGTTTTTCTCCCCCATCCTCTCAGTATAATTATTGTGATAGTGAGGCCAGGCACGGTGGCTCGTGACTTATCCCAGATTTTTGGGAGGCCGAGGTGGGCAGATCACTTGAGGCCAGGAGTTGAAGGCCAGCCTGGCCAACACAGTGAAACCCCGTCTCTACTAAAAAATACAAAAATTAGTCAGTTGTAGTGTTGCACACCTGTAGTTCCAGCTACTCAGGAGGATGAGGCACAAGAATTGCTTGAACCTGAGAGGTGGAGGTTGCAGTGAGCTGAGATCGCACCATAAGCTGAGATTGCACCACTGCACTCCAACCTGGGCAACAGAGGTAGATTCTGTCTCAAAAAAATTATTTTGATAGTGCGATACATAGTATAATAGTGTATATATTTAGTATTCTTCCTGGTTTTTGGCCCACAGCTTCTAAAACCCTTGTAATTTCCTGAGTGATAGGAACATCATTGGTTATAATATTTGGTCTTAGGTTTCAATCCCTGACACAAGAGCTTCTAAGACTTTGGGAATCTCTGGGGTGATAGGAGTGTCTTTTGTATGATAATGAGATGACAGGGGGCTTCGGCCCCTAGACAGGTTCAGGATCAGGGCTGGTTGCCAGAAAGATGAGTCATGATTATAGAGTTGGACATGTCAGCCCCACACCTACCTCCGGGAGGGGAGACGAGACAGGCTGGAGATTGAGCTAGTCATGGGTAGCCAGTGACTTAATCATGTTGATGTTATTAAAACTCCATAAAACCCTCTAAATACTGGGTTTGGGGAGCTTCTGGTTTGGTGAACTCATTTGGTGCTGGGGAGGTGGCACTTCCAGGGACGGCATGGGAGCCCCGACCTCTCTGCCCCGTGGTGTGCCCTGTGCCTCTCTTGCATTTGGCTGTTCCCGTGTTCTCTTCTTTGTAATAAACCAATAAGAGTAAGTAAGTGCCAAGCACTTTGCGTCTGTCACCTCTCTTACTTTTTCAGCAACACTGTGTGGCAGATAATGTCCTCATTTTGCCGGTGACAAAATGAGACTGATGCATTGAGTAACTTGCTCAAGGTCACATAATAAGCGGAATTCAAGCTCTGACTCCGAAGCCTGTGCTTTTTTTTTTTTTTTTTTTTGAGACAGAGTCTCGCTCTGTCGCCCAGGCTGGAGTGCAGTGGCCGGATCTCAGCTCACTGCAAGCTCCACCTCCCGGGTTTACACCATTCTCCTGCCTCAGCCTCCCAAGTAGCTGGGACTACAGGCATCCGCCACCTCGCCCGGCTAGATTTTTGTATTTTTTAGTAGAGACGGGGTTTCACCGTGTTAGCCAGGATGATCTCGATCTCCTGACTTCGTGATCCCCCCGTCTCGGCCTCCCAAAGTGCTGGGATTACAGGCTTGAGCCACCGCGCCCGGCCCGAAGCCTGTGCTTTTAACGAGCATGCTGCATACGTGGCCTCTTTATTTGTTAGGAGTTTCGGTGTCTCTAGGGCCTGACACCAAGTTGACCATTGTGGCCTAGAGCTGTTATAAGGGAGCTTTTAGCGGCCCTGCTGAGAACAGAGCCAGCACCTCCGGATTGGCAGGGCAGGGGCTGTTCCTGCTGGGAGCTGCAGGTCACTCCCTGTAGCCCTTGGCTGATCTTGCTCATCCACTCCCTCCCTCATTCAGTAGTTCCTGAGTGCCGCCTGTGTGGAGAAGAAGGCAGCCTTGCAGCCCAGGTGGGGCCTGCAGGTACACAAAGGGAGAGGCAGCTGTGCACTGAGCTGGCTGTAGGCTGGGACAGCGTGGCTCCAGAGGTGGTGATAGAATGCTCTGGGACTGCAGAGGGAACACATGCTTGTGAAAGGGAGGAAGGGGCAGTCAAGTACTGCCTCCGCAGAGGAGGTGTACTTGAGTTGGACTTTGAGGGAGGAGTTGGATTTCCACAGTGGAACCGAGCAGCTGAGGCTTTCTCAGCAGCTGAAGATTACAGCCAGCCAGCCTCAAATGTTCAGTTTTTCCTGAATTCCCTTTTTTTAAGAGAGTGCAGTAAGTTTTCAACAGAGATAAAGCAGTCACCTCCATGTCATTCATGTTCTGCAAATCCTACGTGTAGTTTTTGATGCTTAGCAGATGGGGGCAGCCTGGGCCATAAGAGAAGAGCCTGTGTGTCCACTTGTTTGGACATCAGTCAGGTGTGGCACAGGGCAGTGATCACTGTCTTTCCCTGAGGAACTCAGTTGTACTTTTATGTGGAGAGGACAAAGAAAGCTGTTGTACAGGGGGCAGGAGACATTTCACCTGCAAAGCAAGGCACAAAATACATAGTCTGTGCCCTGTATGAGAAACCTAGCAGAACTGTGTGCTGATTCCCACCCCTGCCTCCCCTTCTGAGAGCGAACCGTCCATTGTACCATGGTGGAAGGCATTTCTGAAGCCTCTGCAATCGGAGTGATCTGTTACTTGCCCATTGAGCCTTAGGGGCAGCAACCAGATGGTGTGGCTGAAACACAGGCCTTGGCCAGACGTGGTTGGTCATGTTGGTTCTGCCACTGATTGTGAATTACAAAACCTTGGAGAAGTCATTGTCTTTGTCTGTGCCTCTCATGTAAGATGGGGAACACTGTGGCCATTGCAGAAAAGCAGATAGGTGGAGCGAGTATGGAGTGCTTTGTGTGTGTCATACGGTGAATGAAATGGCACTGATTGACATTATTGATAGTAATAACAGGTTTAATTCAGGAATAAAATTGGTAAAGTAGGCCAGGTGCGGTGATTTACGCCTGTATTCCCAGCACTTTGGGAGGCCAAGGCGGGCGGATCATGAGGTCAGGAGTTTGAGACCAGCCTGGCCAATGTGATGAAACCCCATCTTTACTAAAAATACAAAAATTAGCTGGGTGTGGTGGTAGTCCTGGGTGTGCCTGTAGTCCCAGCTACTTGAGAGGCTGAAGCAGGAGAATCGTTTGAACCCGGGAGGTGGAGGTTACAGTGAGCCGAGATGGTGTCACTGCACTCCAGCCTGGGCTAGAGAGTGAAACTCCATCTCAAAAAAAAAAAGCCTGGTAAAGTATTTTACCCAGCCTAGGTACATGTGGTAGAGCTGAATGAAAGCTTAGAAAAAGATGACTTGAGAACTAGCCCAGCAGAGGAATCAGGTGGGATGTGTTGTTACTGAGTAAGTGAAATTTGCACCTGCTTTCTCCCAGGCCTCGCTGAGTTGTGTACAACAGAGAGCTCAGGTGTTGGGGGCAGTTGACCGGTTGAAGAATGCATTGCTATTATGTGAGGAACATTGGGCTTTGAAAAAGCAGAACTGGATCCACGTTCTTGCCTGGTAACTCTAACTATCATCTAGTTTGTAAAGGGGTATACAGTTCACTGAAAAATTCTTATGACAGTGGAGAAAGGATTGGGGCATCTGCATTGGTGTGTGTAATATAGGTCATATGAAAGAGCATTTAGGCTGGAGGGAGACTTTTCATCTCTATAACTTTACTTTCACAGGACAATTCCATCATGATTTGAAGATTTTTGAGTCAAAACTACATTGTTCTGCTATGTGTTTGGGGGCAAATTTATACATACAATTTGCTTAAATATTTCAGATGATACAAGAATATATGTGTAGCATAAAAAGCTGAAACTTGCATTTCCCCTTCTCTAGAAGTAACCATTGTGAATAGTTAAGTCTGTATTCCGCTATTTTGTGTATTATAAATACACTGTGAATATATGAGTCTATATATACATATATGTTACAGAAACACATTTGTAGAGATGGAATATTGCTGTGTTGCCCATGCTAGTCTCAAACTCCTGGGCTCAAGTGATCCTCTCGCCTCAGCCTCCCAAAGTTTTGGAATTACAGGCGTGAGCCACCGCGCCTGGCCTGGATGAGTATATTTACTAATTGCTAAGTTACTCTGTTCATTACGTGTCTATTGAACTCCCCCATGTGCCAAGCATTGTTCTGAATACCTTATATGCACCAATTCACTTAATTTTTAGAGCAGCTCTATTATTGTGGCCCTTTTAGAGTGAGGAAACTGAACCACAGAGAGGCTGGGGACGTTGTCTAACATCACACAGCCAGTGCTGTTGGAATTGAGGTTGGAACCCAGACAGCTGGCTTCAGATCTCTTAGCTGTTATCATAGATGGCACACCCAAACCTTAGGGCCGCCTCCCAAGGCTTGCCTGAGCTCTGCCTGAGCTCTGCGAGAGCCGTGTATGTGAGGTTTCTTTCCTCTTTAAGAACACAAGTCTTGGAATTGTCCCAGACCATGGTAGGACCTCTTGAGGACCAAAACACAGGGATTCTTCAAGCCTGCCCCAAGGCCAGATCTCTGATTTAGCTACTTGGAAGGCAGACGTGGAAGAGAGTAATTTTGCCAGAACAAAAAGTCAGGATGGCTGGGCTGACTCGGCCAGATGTGGTGGCTCATGCCTGTAATCCCAGCACTTTGGGAGGCCGAGGCAGGTGGATCACCTGAGGTCGGGAGTTCGAGAGCAGCCTGGCCAACAAGTTGAAACTCCATCTCTACTAAAAATATAAAAATTAGCTGGGCGTGGTGCTGGGCGCCTGTAACCCCAGCTACCAGGGAGGCTGAGGCAGGAGAATTGTTTGAACCCGGGAGGCAGAGGTGGCAGTGAGCTAAGATTGCACCACTGCAGTGCAGATTGGGTGACAGAGTGAGACTCCATCTCAAAAAAAAAAAAGAGGGAAGGGGAATGGCTGGGCTGTCTCATCCTGGGGAAGAGGCCCTACAGCAGCCGTAGGACCTTGGCCACTTGGTTGGAAAAGAAGGAAGGAAAAGCTTCACCCATGGCGGTGACCTGGACTGCAGAAACCACACTAAACAGTCCACGTCCTGGAGCCTGGCCACCCCATTTGCTTCTCTTCTCCTTGGGTAGAGGGTGTGGGGAGCTTTCTAGAGGCTGAGCAGTGCAGCTTCTAACCAGGGTAGGCATTTGTCTGTCCCTGGGAATACAGACAGCATTCTCATAAGCAGCCCAAATACTCCTGAACAGCTTTTTGTAGGGTGGGGCGGAGGGGGGCAGAGGGTCATTTTGACTCATAGGTACCTTTTCCACTTTCACGGCTGATAACTGTGTTACAGATTAAAGTTTCGTTTTTGATACTGAAGAGGGCTTAAGAGAGTGAGCTATTATGGCACATCTAAGTCTGCTAAAATAGAACCGCGGGGTAGTGTAGGAAAATCTCTTCTAAATTATGGATCATGTATGGTGAACGTTAGAAGCCATGTGTACCTAAGTTGACAAATCAAAACATGGCTTGTCTTTGGGTGACCCAGGTAAGTCTGGATGCCACTGCGCCTTGTGTGAACACAGGATGCTGAGGTGTAGGGATCAACAGGCTTTTTCTGGACATCTTGCGCTTCTCCCTTGGGGTAAAGTGGGGCGGCAGTAGGAGCGCACAGCTGTTGGGCCCCTAATATTTGTCAGCTGTTTTACATGTGGGATTCCATTTAATGCAATCTTAGAGGTAAAATTATTTTATTGAAGATGAAGATAGAGGCTTAGAGAAGTTAAGAAAATTGTTAAAGTTCACGTCATTTTTTTTTTTTTTTTTTTTTTTTTAGACAGAGTTTTGCTCTTCTTGTCTAGGCTGGAATGCAATGGCATGATCTTGGCTCACCACAACCTCTGCTTCCCAAGTTCCAGTGATTCTCCTGCCTCAGCCTCCCGAGTTGCTGGGATGACAGGCATGAGCCACCACACCAGGCTGATTTCATATTTTTAGTAGGGACGGGATTTTTCCATGTTGGTTAGGCTGGTCTTGAACTCTCAACCTTGGGTGATCCGCCCAACTCGGCCTCCCAAAGTGCTGGGATTACAGGTGTGAGCCACCACGCCTGGCCAAGGCCATGTAATTTGTTAAGTGGAAAGATGAAGTACTTGATGAACTCAGAAGTTTGACTTCAAGACCCTTGATCTTTCCATAACACGTGGTTCCTTCCCTGGTTGGTGGGGAGTGACTGAAGAACTCAAGGAAGCTGTGTTTTGTGGAAAGAAGACCTGAGGGGTGTATGGTCTTTCCAGGCTTGGAATTGCCATGCTGGGCTTCTGAATTGTGTAGCTGGGCCATATAGAGAGAAGCCCCTCATTTAAGACTGATTATTTGGGGAAAATAAAGGAAGGCCGCCCACATGAGACAGGCAGAGATGACTTTCTCAGAGCTGCTGTGGCAAGGGAGTCGGCACCATCACTTGCGTGTGACAGAGACTGACATGCAAGTGAGTGGCAGATGAGGAGTGGGGAAGCTTCAGGATGGAAAAGAACGGCTCTCAGTGGAGGCTGTTGTGGGGGCTGGAGGCGGCTGTGCAGAAGTGGGGTGTCCTATGTGATTCGTTAGGGGCGTATTTGGCTTTCTTTGAATTATCCTAAATGGAAATAGGGGCCAAAATTAGGGTGGATGTCAGTTTTGAGTCAAGTCCTGGCCACGTGGGTCAGAATCATGGTTTAGTTTCTGGGTTGTGGAGAGAGAGCAGTTCGGCTTCCTGTCTGATGTGCTAGCCTGGCTGGCCTCCTGGCTGTTTACTGTAGATAGGGGATTGGTTTCCTGGGTGGGCAGCTACAGGTTGTGGTCTGAGTTCTGTCTTTATACATATGATCAGGCATGTTCTGTTTGTATATTCAGTCCCTCATTTTTCTTGTCAGTAAAAATATCAAATGACAAATTGGATACATTGGGAACTTTTTAGATGTCTGTGTCCCCTGGAGGAAGTTTTCACGTTCACATTTAATCAGAATGAATATAAACAATTGGGCCATTTATCTTGAAGTTGTAAAATAGGAAATCTTCAACAATACTACCTCAGCGCCATTGCCTGTCTGTCCATCGTTAGGGAATGTGTTTTTATCCCCCGCCGGCTCATCGTCCACCAGTTTGTGGTTGATCCACTTCTCTATACGTCTTGTCTTTTGTGCATCTCATTGTTTGCTAGTGTTAGCTTTCCCCTTGGTCGGTGTAGTTTATTTGTGTAGCCTCTGTTGGTAGGAAGCTATTTGTGGAATTTGTGAATGGAAGGGACCTTGGAGGTCTGCTAGGTCAGCCCAGTGATTTTCAAGATAAACGGAAATACAGGGAAATGTTCCAGCTTCTTTGGTGGCAAAACCAAGAATAGAAAGCAGTGTTCTTTGTGCCACAATGTCATTGGAAGACAACTCAAGGTGGCCCTAAAATGCAGAGTAACTAACTTTCATTTATCTCTGCTTCTGACTCTTGTTATCAGACATTTTAAATTGACCTTAATGTGTTCGCAGAAATATGAAAAGTTCTGACTTGTTTACATATAAGGTACTTTGTCGCCTACTCATTTGGTTGTTTTTTTCAACAGGATTGAAAAGACATTGTTATAAACCGAATGTTTATGTCCCCTCCAGATTCTTGTACTGGAGCCCTAACTGCCAGTGTGATGGTATTAGGGGATAGGACCTTTGAGAGGTGATTAGGGTTAGATGAGGTCATGAGCGTGGGCCCTGGTCTGACAGGATTAGTGCCCTTAGAAGTAGAGAAACCAGGCCGGGTGTGGTGGCTCACACCTGTAATCTCAGCACTTTGGGAGGCCGAGGTGGGCAGATCACGACATCAGGAGATTGAGACCATCCTGAAACCGTTTCTACTAAAAATACAAAAATTAGTTGGGTGTGGTGGCACGTGCCTGTAATCCCAGCTACTCGGGAGGCTGAGTCAGGAGAGTTGCTTGAACCAGGGTGTCGGAAGTTGCAGTGAGCTGAGATTGTGTCACTGCACTCCAGCCTGGTGACAGAGTGAGACTCTGTCTCAAAAAAAAAAGAGAAAGCAGAGAGCCCCCACTGCCCTGGTGTGAGGAAACAAGAAGAAAGGTGGCTATCTGCAAGCCAGGAAGAGGTCCCTTTCCCAGAACTGAGTTGGCCGACACCTTGATCTTGAACTTCCAGCCTCCAGAGCTGGGAGAAATAAACTAATGTTTAAACCACACAGTTTTTACATTTTTTTATGGTATTTGCCTATAGTATTTTTATGGTGTTTTTTATGGTATTTGCCTATAGTATTATGGCCATCTGATTTGACTGATACAGAGATGGTTCCAGAATACTGTAGCCTGTATCTAAGTTGGTGATGCCATGAAAATAAATGTGGTAGTTTATTCCTTTATATAAAGATAGCGCTGTGAGCCAAGGGCCTTTGCTCATGTCTTAGTTGAGTCTTGTCTTCTTATAATAGCTTCCTAATTTCTCTTTTCCCCCTCTAATTTATATTATATATCTGGATTAAATCATATATGGTATGATTTTATACTTTATGTCTATACAAACTTTTAGTGATTTTATTTCATTTTATTTTTGAGACATGCCCTTGCTCTGTTGCTCAGGCTGGAATGCAGCAACAGAATCACAGCTCACGGTAACCCTAAATTCCTGGGCTCAAGTGATCCTCCCGCCTCAGCCTCCTGAGTAGCTGGGATTACAGGTGTGCTATCCTGCCTAGCTAATGTTTAAATTTTTTGTAAGGACAGAGTCTTGCTGTGTTGTCGAGAGTGGTTTCAAACTCCTGTCCTCAAGCAGTCTTCTCACCTCAGCCTCTCAAAGCACTGGATTACAGGCATGAGCCTCCACACCCACCCCAGTGATTTTTTGTTGTTAAGATCAAGGATGGGTTCCCTGGCTTGGCATTCAAGGCTCATGATCTGGGCGTGATATGCAAGTTGGGTTTCAGTGTTTCCGTTCCCGCCATCAGCCTTGCATTCTAACTTGTTGCCTAAGCCCTGTTCTGAAGCCCAGCCTGAGAGCTGCATTTAGAATTTATACCTTCTCATCTCTTCATCTTCTTTGCCTATGTTCTTATCTCCATCTGGGACATCGTCTTCACCTGTGTTCTTATTTCCGTCTGGGACATCGTCTTTACCTGTGTTCTTATTTCCGTCTGGGACATCGTCTTTACCTGTGTTCTTATTTCCGTCTGGGACATCGTCTTTACCTGTGTTCTTATTTCC
>NW_027257725.1:0-43089 GCF_043159975.1 Macaca nemestrina
ATAAAAAAATTAATTATGCCTATAGATAAATATGTAAAGAATCCTTTTCTTTGATGCCAATGGAATTAGTTTGGGTCTGACCCACAGTCTTCAATCTTTTAATTAAGACACAAAAATCATCTTTCAAGCTGTTAGGAAAAAAAGAAGAAAAAGATTGAAAACCAGGAGCCCAGAAGAAAAGGACTCGCTATGTATCACAGCGTCTCTCCACGCCTCTCCACCCCGGACAGTGCTCCCTCTTTCCCCATTTTCATACCTACTGCACAAAACACTTAGTAAAGAACTATCTCAATTCATGAGTCACACAGCACAAAGGGCCAGTGTCGCTGCCAAACATACCCTGCAGCCCCAAAACGAAGAGGCAACTGGTTCCTTCCTTCCTCAGTGAAGGAAGAATGAGAGGCTGCTGGTTGTCATTTTAAATCTCACACCTCAATGTCTTAGCACTTTCCTGCTTTGTTGGTTTCCAGGGCTTATTAAAATTAACCACCACCACCCCCCCCCCCCCCGCGGATATTGAAGAAAGAAAGCAGGACGGTTGTGCAGGCTTCCAAGAGGCAGAGCCCTGCTTCCGCGGCCACCTCTGTCTTTCTACCCACAGCAGCCGGGTTTACCAATTAGTCTCCCTTAAAGAGCAGTTTATGCTCATCGTGAACAAATGGATGCAATTGCTTCTTTTGAGATGCAGCAAGTTTTGGGCCCTCAGCAAAAAGAAGAAAAAAAGAAAGAAAGAAAGAAAGAAAGAAAGAAAGAAAGAAAGAAAGAAAGAAAGAAAGAAAGAAAGAAAGAAAGAAAGAAAGAAAGAAAGAAAGAAAGAAAGAAAGAAAGAAAGAAAGAAAGAAAGAAAGAAAGAGAAAGAGAGAGAGAAAGAAAGAGAGAGAGAAAGAAAGAAAGAAGGAAAGAGAAAGAAAGAGAGAGAGAAAGAAAGAGAGAGAGAAAGAAAGAGAAAGAAAGAAAGAAAGAAAGAAAGAAGGAAAGAGAAAGAAAGAGAGAGAGAAAGAAAGAGAGAGAGAAAGAAAGAGAAAGAAAGAAAGAAAGAAAGAAAGAAAGAAAGAAAGAAAGAAAGAAAGAAAGAAAGAAAGAAAAAAGAAAAGAAAGGAAAAGAAAAGAAAGAAAGAAAGAAAGAAAGAAAGAAAGAAAGAAAGAAAGAAAGAAAGAAAGAAAGAAAGAAAGAAAGAAAGAAAGAAAGAAAGAAAGAAAGAAAAAACAGGGCACTGGCACAACAGTCATAACCTCTGCTTTGCACACACAGAAGGAAAGTTAAAGCCCTGGAGGCGGAGGCGTTCGGAAAGGGAAGGTGGAAGTAGGAAGGACGCCCACGGGATAGAGTGGTCAGAAACAGACCACCTCACCAAAGGGCGCCTTAGACGTTCCAGAGGACAAAATGCCCCTCTTTCCAGGGTAAACACCCATTTGCCAAACTCAGCCAGTGACGGCAAGCAGGAGTTTGCTTTTTTTTTTTAAGGCGTCTGAGTAACGATGACAAGAGCAAGAAATGAGCTTAATAATGGGACTGACAGGGCCCTGGGCTGGTGACTCTGCTGATGTGCACAGCATCAAAACCCAGGTTCCTCAGTGCGCTCCCTCTGCAGTTCAGGACAGCACTACAACTCACCCCATCAATCACTGCTTAAAAAATCAGTTCTAAAAAAAGACGACCCATTTGAAAGCAGCCGGAGGAGGAAGACAGAGAGTGTCTCACAGAATCCAACCGCTTGTAGCCTCGGAACCATAACAAGAATATGAAACTAGCGGGTCCAGTGTGAGGCAGAACAGAGACGCCGTCACGGCTCTCAGGAGGCTGAGCAGGAAGCGCATGGCTCAGGCCCTGCAACGCCCTAAGGGCGCCTGGAGCAGCCCACAGGCCTGTGTCCTTCGTGTGGGTTCACCTTCCTAGTTTCCTGGGTAAATTCAATGTACAGCATTTATTCGCCAAGAAAAGAACATTCAAATCAAACTACTGTCATAACTCTGAAGGGCTCTTAACACTCCAGTCCACACGTTCAAAAGCCCACAAATATCAGTGCTGCCACTGTGCAGGTAACAATGTTTTGGATGCATCATGCACGTAACCAGTAACGACGTTTTCATGTTTTCATGTTTTCCGTAGCCATCTCATTCTGGATACTAAAATGATCTGTGACGACTTGATACTTAGTTATCTGTGATTTTCAGATAGATTTAACAAGGCTACCTGGCCAAGAAGGCCTCACCCTCCTGAACCTGGGCACCGGTGCCCCTACGTGCACCCGGGGCCTGGGGAGCGCAGTCTCCACCACCTCTCGCTCTTCAATGTTAAATGTCCTCCCGGAGCGCCTGCGTCGTGGGCCCAGGCTCGGCCCCTCCTGGAGAGCCCTTTCCACATTACAGGACAGGGGAAGCCCAGAGCCCGCGCTGCGGCGCCGCTGACGTCCGGGAGTCCCCGCTTCCTGGTCCTTCCCGTCCGCGGAGGCTGGCGGGGAGGGCCTGGGACCCATTTTAGTTTTCGGTTTTGTCACGAGCCGGAAGGCGACAGCACATGCGAGCGCAGGAAACCCTTTTTTAAAATCTTCCAACGGAAACGCGAGGGGCTGCCGGACTGCCTCGGAGACGCTAGGCGGGAACCCAGAGCACCCCTGCCGTTTCCCGCATTGCAGCAGCCGGGACCCCGCCCACGCCGCGGGGGGCCCGAGGCGACAGGAGGCCCGCCGGGATCCGGCCGTTTCTTCCTCGACAAGCTGGGGGGTGGCGTGGGGCGGAGTTGGGGGGCGGGGGCAACTTAAGAAGTGATCGCGCTGTACCCAGGATTCGGAGGGGAAGCCCGGCCCCATCCTACAGCTCAGAGGCAGAACGACCCCGGAAGGTGCTCCAGGCGACCCCCTCTACCAGGCTCAATTTAAAACATAAACCGGAGAGGGTGGAAAGCTCACTATTTTCCGAATGGAGGTTCCTATCGCCATGTTCCTTCCTCCTCCGCCCCACCCGGCAAGGACCCCGGGGCTGCCTTGCCGGCTCCCGCCGCCCCGCAGGTACCCCTGCCGCTCCCGGGCACGGGCTTCTCCCCAGTTCTTCCCATCGCTTCCCCGCTCTTCTCCCCAGTTCTTCCCATCGCTTCCCCACCTTTCCCCGGGTCCTCCCATCGCTTCCCCCTCTTCTGCCCGGTTCCCCCATCCCCTTTGCCCTGTTCTCCCCTTCTCCCTCTTCTCCCCTTCTCCGTCCGTCCCTCCCTCGCCGCCCGGAGGGGGGCGCGCACCTTGAGCATGTCCCCCGCTGGTCAGCACGCCGATGGCCTTGCCGGCCCTGGAGAGGTGCTCCAGGAACTTCCGCAAGGAGCCCTTGGGGGCCCGGGAGTCGTCCGCGTCCAAGGCGAGGAGGCCGAGGGCAGCCGCTAGTCCGGGTGCGCAGCAGGCAATGGATACCCTGCCGGCGCGCGCCCGACTCGGAAAAGCTGCCCCGCCCGCGCCCCCGCCCGGCCCTAGCGTCAAAGGGTCTTGACGGGCGGGGCCCAAGCGCACAGGAGGGGCTGCGGGGGTGGGGCGCGGCTAGGGGCAGGGGCAGGGGCAGGGAAAGGGGCAGAGAAAGGGGCAGGGGCTGGCCGGGGCCGGGTGTGGGCAGGAGGACCTACGCAGGGGTCGTCGTAGGTGGCTGCCGCGCTAGCGGTGGGTGAGGTCGCGGAGGCGGGGGTAGCACCACAAGTGGGCGGAGTCCCTGGGGGTGGGGCCGCGTTGCCGGTGCGCTAGCCTCGCGGGTGGGTTGGAGGACTCTGGTTGGGGCCTTTAGAGATGGCCGGAGCGCCACAGGTGGGGGCAGGGGCAGCGACCGGGGGAGGGGAGACCGCAAGGGGGCGGGGTCACATCGTTCGCTGGGCGGGCCAAGGCAGGGCGGAATAGAACGCCGGGAGCATCTCCCGGGGCGGGGGGGGGGGGGGCAAGGGAGACCGTGAGTGGGCGCGAACGCCGGGGCCGGTGGAAACCCCGCACTTGCGGGGAGCGCCGATGGCGGGGCGGGGTGGAATTGGGGCGCGGAGACCCCACCTGGACGCGGAGGCTCGCGGCAGGCCCGGTAGATCCGGCTGTTGTCAGCGCCGAGCCCGGCGGCGCGCACAGCTTCTTGGTGGCGGCAGGATTCCTCCTGGGGCTGCGCTAGGAGCCTCTGCGCGCGGCTTCCTCGATCCCCGCCCCCACGTTTTCTCTGCAGCCTGAGGTCGGGAAGGACGCACGGAGAGTGGATCCTCCAGGTGGTGGGAAAAGCTGAGCGCGGCGAGCTTAGCTATGACGAAGCTGCGATTTCCCGGGTCCACGGGGTCTGTGGCGCTCCCGGGCCCCCAGCTCGTCCCGTGGGGAGAAGAATCCTTGGGGTGGGGGAGAGTATCGGGGCGCTACACTCAGAGACGCATGGGCGCGCGAAAGTCAGAGTGGGATAGGAGGAGGCGCAACGGGACTGACCTGGCGGGGAGGCGGGACGACCCTTCCTCCCTACGGACAGGCGCGCTGCTGTACGCTGTGCCGACCTCGGCTGACTTCACCGGCCAACTCCACGTGCTGAAATACGCACATCCAAAGCGCTGTGCCAGTTGCCCATCCACAGCTTAACAGCCTGGTGCCAGTTACCTGCGATGGGACAGGGAGCAGCCCCTACAAAAGCACGGGCTTATGGGATCCCGGTTCCTTCAGTGCTCACCCCACGAAGAAGGGCTCCCAAATGGCCCCACTCGAGGGCTTTCCGGAGGATGGTCCTGCGCAGTGGGTGTTTGTTGAACAGATAGGAAACAACAAAAGAGACTAAGAAGAGGTTTGTTCTATGAACCCGGGAAAGTGAAGCAATCGCAAAGGAGAGTCTCACCAAAGGGCAATCCTGGGGAAAAGATGGAGAGGCATGGATTTTTCTTGGATGTGTGCCTCATCCTGGGGCTCATCCCGCTGAGCATCAAATATTCATTGCAAAAGAGGAAAAAAATATATATGCTGCAGACAATGCTGGATGGTCTAATCTCTCCCTTGGCCAGAATTAACGGCGAAATTCCTAACCCCTCGTGGTCCTCAGAATCACCTGTCCTATGCACACCCCCATTAAACCACTGAAGTCCAGTTTCTGGGAGCTCAGCCAGGAAATGTGTACTTTTAAACAAACCACCTAGGTTATCCTGATGAATGCAAAGTCAGAGAGCGCTGCTCTCATGCAGTGAACCTGAGCATTATTCTATTAATTAAAAGGGAGAGGCGAATCCTGGCTGTCTTAAGGTGACAGTTGAGTGGCCTTTGCCTTCTGGCGGGCAGAAGAGCAGACCGAGGCTCTAAGCACCTGCACCCACAGTTGGGCTCAGGATCTGTGCTGGAGAATAGAAGGGCTAATTTAATTATTCATGCCTTTTTAGAGCATGTTACATGTGGAGAAGGTGGGCCACACTGAATTTTATTTTAGCCAAATACCCGTTATCTCCTTATACAATTGATATTTTTCTATTGAACATTAGGGGATTGGTCATTTGTCATCAAATTGTCTGTAATACAGAAAATGATAGATACAACCTAACAGTTCAAACATGATGAGTTAAATAAATGATGGTAAAAATATGCGCTGCAATAATATTTAGTTGCTGTTACCGCTACAAAGATATGTGTCTACTGACATGGAAATATGTTCAGGACATACAAATAAGTGAAAAGGCAGGCCTAGACGCAGTGCGAGCCTGTGTGTGAGTGCGTGCGTGTGTGTGTGTGTGTGTGTGTGTGTGTGTGTGTGTGAGTCTGCATACATATGTAAATGTTTCTGAGCGTTTTATTTCCTTTCTTTTGCTTAGTATAGGCAATGCCATTTTTCTCTGCGATGAACAGGTATTGTTTAGGGAATAGAAATAGCTAATGAAAAACAATAAAATTTAGAGTGTCAAGACCCCCAAGGTTACGGATTATGTTCAAAAGTTTGTCTGTGTATAAGGGCTGGGGTCAGGGTGGTCACTGACGGTCCTCACACATCTGTTCTTATGAGTTTGGCCTATTGCTCAGTCAGTCAGGGAATTAACATATATTAATATATACCTGTAGCAAAGATGGAAAAGAATAGCTATGGCTTTTTTTTTTTTTTTTGAAAGTCATGTATTTCAATGTTGCTACAACTAGAGTTTTTTTTTTTTTTTTTTTTTTTAACTTTGGCCTTAGCAATGAATCTTCTAATTTAAGAGGAAGATATTACATGCCGTGCTGACCGTACAGCTTCCACCCAGTAGGACCTGAGGTGTGTGCTTGTTCTTTATTGTCCCTTGACAGATTACTCCAAAGGCCCACACCAGCACACACTTATACCCCAGGAATGATTACTCCTTGGGCCAGGAGTTCAGGCAGGCTTCACTGGGCCCTCTGCCCCAGGGGCTCTCCAGGGCTGCAGCAGGTGTCTGCCTAGGGCTGCTGTGTCTTCTGAAGGCTCAGGCTCATCAGGGGAGGAGCTGCTTCCATGCTCACTTCTGTGTTGCTGGCAGGATTCTGTTGCTTGCAGGCTGTTGGACTGAAGGCCCCAGTCTCTCTGTGGCATCAGCTTCAGGTTGCCCTCTGCCCTGGGCGGGTGACTGGCTTTGCCAGAACTAGCACCTACCAAGAGCCAGGGGGAGAGTTCCAGTGGACAGAACCTCAGCTCCTCCCAATCCAATCTCAGGAGAGACCACCATCTCTTTTGCCTGGTTCTATTCATCAGAAGTGAGCCGCTGGGTCCAGCCCTCTTCTAGGGTCTGGCTGTGAACACTAGAGACAGCGGCCAAGGGGAGCCACTTGGGAGGGTGGTGCTGCCTGGGACCTGCCTAGGACAAGGTGAAGGAGAACATGCATAGGGACAGCTGCCCTTCCTACTTCCCCTCAGTGGTGAGCGCAGGAGTTGCCGATGTGCCCTAAAGGAGTTCTGGCATCCCAGGAGGGAAGCAGCTACCAGCCATGAGGACACCATGACCCAGTGCCCCAGCATGTGGGGCTGCACATCCCAGGGCTACCTGAGCTGCAGCCTCTTCCCCTTCTCTGCTGTCTCGGCCTGTGCATGGAGTGGGCATCTCAAATCTGCAGGGGCCAAACTGAGCTCAGGCCTCTGCACCCCCCACACAACCCCCCATCGCTCAATCTTCCTTACCTCAGCTCCTGGTGACTCCATCCTCCCAGGGGCTCAGGCTGAAGCCTTGCGGTGCTCTTCCACCCTGGCATCTAAGTCCCTCAGGAAAGTCCCCATTGGCTCTTCATTGCATCTGGAGCCACTAGGGCCAGGCCACGACCTTTGACCTGGACCGGAACAGGCTCCCTCCTCATCCCCTGCTCTGCCCCAACCTCCACCCCACCTCCATGTCTCGGGTGTCCTCAGCTTCAAAGTCAGGGTGCACCTATCAGGATGTAATTCAGGCATCTTCTCTGCTGACTCGGAGTCACAGACCCCACACAAGCCACACTGGCCTGTCCTCTGGTCCCTTCAGATCCTGGTGCTGCCCAGAGGCCCATGCAGGCACCCGACAACCTCAGGCCTAGCCTGCTCTTTCCTCAACCCAGGCCCTCCTCTCCCTACCGACTCTGCCCACTTTCCACAGGTCTGTCCTGCAAGGTCTCCTGCACGGTGAGGCCTCCCCAGATCACCCTCTTAGAAATTTTGGGCTCCATGCACACTCCTGTTCCCTCCCTGCTGCTCTTAAAACATCCTCGTCAGTGTCACATATGGGGCATTTCACCTATCTGCTGGGCTTCTCGAAAGGTCCCCTGGCTGAACTGTGAATGCCGTGGATTCAGAGATCTTTCACTATTCCCTGCTGCAGTCCCAGGGCAACAGCAGAGCCCAGGACAGAGTGAACCTGTCATGGGTGCTGCTGAATGAATGAATGAAGGAGGGAGTGAGTGAGTGAGTGAAGGAGTAAATGAGTGAGTAAATGAGTGAATGGGTGAGTGAGTGAGTCAGTCAGTGAATGAGTGAGTGAGTGGATGAGGGAAGGAGAAATGAGTGAGTGAGTGGGTAAATGACTGAATGAGTGACCGTGAGTGAGTGAATGAATTGCCAAGGGAGTCAATGAGTGAATGAGTGAGTGAGTGAATGGGTGAGTGAATAAGTGAGTAAGTGAATGAATGAGCGTCTTAGTGAATGAGTGAGTGAATAAGCAAGTGAATAAGTGAGTGAATGAGTGAGTGACCGAGGGAATAAATGAGTGATGAGTGAGTGAGTGAGTGAATGAATGAGTGAGTGAGTGAATGAATGAGTGACTTAGTGAATGGGTGAGTGGGTGAATGAGTGAGTGAACAGATGAGTGGGTGAGTGAGTGAATGGGTGAGGGAAAGAGTGAGTGAATGAGTCAGTGAGCGAACAAGTGAATGAGGGAGTGAAGAATTGAGTGAGTGAATGAACAAGTGAGTGAGTGAATGAGTCAATAAATGAGTGAGTGTGTGAGTAAAGGATGAGTGAATGAGTGAGTGAAGAGGTGAATGAGTGAGTGAATGAGTGAATGATTTGAGTGAGTGAATGATTGAGTGAATGAATGAGGAAATGAGTGAGTGAGTGAATAAGTGAGTGAATGAGTGAGTGAATGAGTGAGTGAATGAGTGAATGGGTGAGTGAGTGAAAGGGTGAGTTAGGGAATGACTGAGTGAGTGAATGAGGGAATGAATGAGTGAATGAATGGGTGAGTGAATGAGTGAGTGAGTGAGTGAATGGGTCAGTGAATGAGTGAGTGAATGAGTAAATGAATGAGCAAGTGAGTAAAAGGGTGAGTGAATGAGTGAGTGAGCGAGTGAAGGAGTGAATGAGTGAATGAGTGAGTGAGTGAATGAGTTAACGAGTGAATGAATGAGTGAGTGAATGAGTGAGTGGGTCGCTCAGAGGAGATGAGGACCGGAGTTGCCCTCTGACTGCTACAGTAGACAGGAGCTGAAGGAGTCTGAAGGGTGGGATGTGCTCACGCGGTACATACACCCTGCTCCACACATCCCCAGAGAAACCTAGTCTCACCAGAGGGGTCGCTTGAGAATTATTAGTAACAACCTTTTTCCCAATATTTCATATATGCAGGATGATTTCTTACTTTCCTTGAAAATGCCAATCGTTTTTTGGACTTGGAATTCTCCACTGCTGGTCCACGCCACTGTATTCTCCCATAGGGGTATCCCCCGAGTTGGAGAAAGAGTCATTCCCAGGAATGGATAAAAGCCAGAAGGGCATCATCAGGTGGGGCACCTTCTCCTATCATCCTCCCCTTCCTGTCTGGGTTACCCTGAGTGACTTGGTTTGGAGGTCTACAAAATGCGGACATATCAAATTTAGATAAAAGCCTAAGCAGTTTAAGAGGTTGCAGTACTAGCAGGAAGGTCTTTGGCTCCTGGCACCCTCCTCCTGTCCAGTCTCTGCTGGACCCAGGACTCTGACTCCACCTTCGGCCTTGGGGGTTTCCTCCCTTCCTTCCCAGCCACTGAGCCGGCTTGGGCTAATCTGCAACCGCAGAGGTGCAGCCCTCCTCCTTTCCTCCTGCCTCTTCCTCTCTTCTCACTTTCCTTCTGCTTCTTTCAGGACTTTGGAAAGTCCAAGAATAAGCAAAACTGTAGACCAGAAAACGCTGCCTTGAGCCCATTCCCCTCCCAGCAGCTTCCCTTCAGACTCCTTGATCTTGAAAACTTATTTTGCTTCGTATCTAGATGCTAAACTTTATATAGAAAGCAGGTGGGGTTGGTTTCTTGGCCGGGTACAGGGACTCACACCTATAACCCCAGCGCTTTAGAGGCCAAGGGGGAACGATTGCTTGAGGTCACATGTTTGAGACTAGCCTGGGCAACACAGGGAGACCTCGTCTCTACAAAAATTCAAAAAAAAAAAAATTGCCTGGAGCGATGGCACATCTGTAGTCCCAGGTACTTGGGAGGTCGAGGCAGGAGGACCACTTGAACTCAGGAGTTTGAGATAACAGTGAGCTATGATTATATCACTGCACTCCAGCTTGAGTAAGAGAGTGAGACACTATCTCCTAAAAATATAAAAATAAAAAGTGCTGGAGTCCAAGCCCACAGCCAATTGCGACATGTAGATCTTTTATTTTTATAATCCGCCTCTCTTGTCTAAGTGCCAAATGACACTTTCATTGTGTGCAACTACTTCCACTTTTGACTGGCTTCTCTTTCCTTATGTATTAAGAATCAGGTTGCATAGAGTTCTGAGAAAATAAAATAATAAATCAGCTGCGTGCCATGGCTCATGTCTATAATCTCAGCACTTTAGGAGGCTGACACAAGGATTGCTTGAGACCAGGAGTTTGAGACCCGCTTTGGCCACATAACGAGATCCTGTCTCTACAAAAAATAAAAATAAAACGTTAGCAGGACATGGTGGCACACCTGTAGTCCCAGCTACTCAGGTGGCGGAGGCCTGAGGATTGGCTCGAGCCTGGGAGGTTGAGACTGCAGTGAGCCGTGATCATACTACTACACTTTGGCCTGAGTGACACAGTGAGACTCTATTTCTAAATAAATAAATAGTATAATATAATATAATATAATATAATATAATATAATATAATATAATATAGTATAGTATAGTTTAAAAACAGATGGAAGTTTCCCAAGACTTTGATGCAGAAGCAGGTTGCCCTGAACCAATTAAAATTAATGTCCAAAAACCGGAAAGAAATGAAAAAAGAAGTTGGATTATTTCTGTAAAGTATGAGGCCACTACAAGTTTTACTTTCTCTAGGACATTTTCTCAGTGGTGTCAACTGAAGTCCACTTCACAGAATGACTTCATCTCCTGAGCACATTGGAGAACGATGATTAAAGAGACTTCCTGGCACTCCCGATATTTTTAGTGTCACATGGAAGCAGCAAGAGTCATATGTGTGAAATAGGTGGTATTAAAAGCGGAAGACATTGGTTTGTTCTTTCATGAACATCATCGGAACATTTCTCTAACGACTAGCGTTATGTCAGAAAATGGGGAGAGAGAGATGGTTGTTTATTGGCAAATAAGTTAGATAAATTTCCCAGTTAGAAAAACAATCATGATTTTAGCCTTGTCAGATGAAGTCAGATATGCCCTATGCTTCAGTTATGGAATGCTACCTCTGAATATTGATTGACAAGTATCTTCCACAGACCTGTGATCTGTCGCTGTGTATAAGCTTGAATTCATAACTACCAGTCCTTGAAGCTCCCTTGCTTCCTGCACTGAACTGAAGTGGCTCCCAACTGAGGCATTCAAGGGAAAACTCACTGAAATATTTGAAACCACCGCCATGAACAAGAATGCTCTTCCTGTATGCTAGGATGTACATCCAGAGGGTTATCTCGTTAGTTGTATATGCCAGCATCCCGCAGGATCTTTTACCTTTTTTGGGTGTGAACTTCGAGATTCTGATGTAAGCTGCAGACCTCTTCCTCTTCCAGGCGGGTTGGAGGAGAAGGCTGTACTGGAGGGGAAGGCTGGGCTGGAGGAAAAGAGTGGGCAGGAGGGAAGGGTGGGCTGGAGGGAAAGGGTGGGCTGGAGGAAAATGGTGGGCAGGAGGGGAGAGAGGGAACCTGTGGTCTTCCTCAGGTTGCAAGAGAAAGAGAGCAGATGGGGAAGGATCAGTTACGTCTTCATCTCACATGCGGTAAATCAGTCCTCTACATAAGCCTTTATATAAGATAAGGTGAACATAGACCAGCTTCCTGTGGAGATGTAGCTATCTGCAGCTATCTGCAGCTATCTGCTTAGGAACAAAAGGAAATGCAGTTTCTTGCATGATTCAGCTTCCAACTTAATGATTTTTTTCCGTTTTGGCTGTGAGTTGGGGTCCCGAGGCTTTATTTTTCCCTGTGCACTATATTGTATGTGAAAATTGTTGTTTGGGACCTAAAGTTGTTTACTTACTCCACCTGCATCCGTTAGCTCCATTTCCATTTGGAGTGGCTTCTGGAAGGCTGGAATTGAAATCCACCAGTGCCCATTTCAAGGTGTTCCCAACATTGCCTGGGAACAAGGAGCCCGGATACGCTTCCCTGTGGATGCAGGTCAGTCATCATAACGCACAGAGATAGCGTTGACCTCAGCCTGGAGCCATTGTCCTGAAAGGGGATTCTTCTCAGCTCGGGCCCGAGACTGATCCCTGAGAAGCGGCTGCTCCATCCCTGAACCCTTCCTGCTTATGTCTCCTTACTTCCTAGTGATCACGGCATTCAGGCTCAGAATGCCGCAGGCCTATCCCACTGGAAGCTGCCAAGGTGCCTCCTGCCACTCAGGACGCCCGGCACAGCAGCAGGATCAAGGGACCAGCAGGGAAGAGGCTGCAGTGATTTGGGGGAACAGCCCAAAAATCACCTGGAGCCTGGTGGCAGGTGGTCCCACCTCCTCCCCAATATTAGGTCCCAGAGAAAATGACAATATGAGCAGCTCATGTCACCATTATTAGCAGAGTCTTTTTATTCTTTCCTTAATTTTTTGCCATTAAATGGAGCTCTATAGGCCCATTTTCTTTTTTCTTTTTTTTTTTTTTTTTAGACAGAGTCTTGTTCTGTTGCGCAGGCTGGAGTGCAGTGAAGCGATATTGGCTCACTACAAGCTCGGCCTCCCGGGTTCACGCCGTTCTCCTGCCTCAGCCTCCCGAGTAGCTGGGACTACAGGGCCCCATCACCATGCATGGCTAATTTTTTGTATTTTTAGTAGAGATGGTGTTTCACTGTGTTAGCCAGGATGGTCTCGATCTCCTGACCTTGTGATCCACCTGCCTCAGCCTCCCAAAGTGCTGGGATTACAGGCATGAGCCACCCCGCCAGGCCTATAGGCCCATTTTCTGCTTTTAATGCCACCAGTACATGAAATTCCAGAGCTGCTTCTGTGAAACATACTTTCATTTTCATTATTTTATTATTCATTACATTAATTCTAGTATTTTATTCTCTTTGTTTTTTTAAGAAGAACTTCAGCGAGAGAGGGGCTATCCCTGCTGCCTTGTGGCTGCAGAAGGAGAGAGAAGGAGCCTCTCCTAAAAAGGGTTTCATGAAAGCCCTGAGGCGAGATACTCACTTCAGAGGGTTCAGGACAAGGACACTCACTTTGTTCTGTGCGGTGTGGAGACACGGGTGAGCGTTCCTCAGTGACACCAACTGGTTCCCTCTTGTCCTCAGCTGCCAGTGCCCTGGGACATGTCATTTGGACAAAACCATTTTCCATGTCCTGCCATCCATTCCACGGAGGCAGGAGAAAAGGGTCTGGAGGCAGGAACATAAGGCCGATTCACCTTGACTTCCGAGAACGAAATCAAATGGAAACTCTTGCAGTATGACAAGAAATATCCTCTCCATTTACACAGGGCTTACACCGAGTACATGACTTTGTAATTTTACTTCATCCTCTTCATTTACGTAGGGTACACACCAAGTAACCAATGGAAACCTCGAGAGGGGATTTAAGCCCTAGAAACTTCAGTAACGGGCCCCCTGTGCTCAGGCGCTCTCACCCTGTGGAGCGTGCTTTCATTTTCCGTAAATGTCTGCTTTGCTGCTTCATTCTTTCCTTGCTCCATTTTTGCATTGCGTCCAATTCTTGGTTCAAGGCACCAACAACCTGGACACTTTCAACCAGTAACATTATCTTAATATCTTGTTTTAAAACTGAATTCTGTTTTTCATCTGTTCACCTAGTTTTTAGAAAATAACAGTGAAATACCAATTGGAGCTTACCACAGCTTAATAGGAGGGTCACTGTGAGCTATACAACAGGTTTGATGTTTAAAAGTTTGCAACATTTT
Organism: Macaca nemestrina; assembly: GCF_043159975.1. Classification (NCBI taxonomy): domain Eukaryota; kingdom Metazoa; phylum Chordata; class Mammalia; order Primates; family Cercopithecidae; genus Macaca; species Macaca nemestrina. The sequence continues at coordinate 13,697 of NW_027257725.1, forward strand.
TTATTGCTCTTTCATTTACAAACTACAGTAAACATTTAGTTTTTTATGTTTAATTATGAAATATATGACACCTAAGAGTCTATAAAATTTGGCTGGGCATGGTGGCTCATGTCTGTAAGCCCAGCACTTTCGGAGGCTGAGGCAGGTGGATCATTTGAAGTCAGGTGTTCAAGACCAGCCTGGCCAATGTGGTGAAACCCGTCTCTACTAAAAAAATACAAAAAGTTAGCTGAGCATCATGGCAGGCACCTGTGATCCCAGCTACTCGGGAGGCTGAGGTGGGAGAGTTGTTTGAACCCAGGAGATAGAAGTTGCAGCAAGCCGAGATCGTGCCATTAAACTCTAGCCTGGGCTACATGAGCAAAACTCCGCCTCAAAAGCAAACAAACAAACAAAACTGAATGCATAATCTGATAGATTAATAATTGCGCTGATGTCATCATGCATCAGCATCGAGTGTCTTGAAAGGCTACAATACGCCCTTCTTTGATCACCTGGGTCTCCCTTCTTCACCCAGACATAGGACTAATGTGTTAATGTTTGTCTTGCTTTTCATAAGTTATATCATTTCTCTGTATATTATTCAGCCATGTCATATGTTATAGTTTGTGAACTGTATATGGAATAGCAGTGTATTTTTCAGTAATTTCCTTTGTTCACTGTAATTTTTCATTGCTGATGCTTCTAACGGCAGTTCATTTTCACAGCTGTATCATATTCCACAATGTGACTATGCCAGCTTTTTTCCTTGATAGAGATGTATTTGGGTGGCTTTCAAGTGTTTTCTATGTCTACAATCACTGCCTAAATATTCTTGCCCCGTATGTGTCTCTTGGAGAAGGCAGTGCAAAGGCATTTCTGGGGCAGACATGCCTGAGAAGGCAAGTGTGAGGCCACAGAGGGGCGTGTCTAGCTTTTTATGAAATACAGTCTCTTAACGGGAGCAACAGCAGTGGATACTTTGCCAGCAGTTGATCTTTTCCACATTTTGGATTTTTGTGGCTCTGCTCAATTTGTTTCTTGAATTATTGGATGTATCCACAGTACTTTGTTTACTTATGTTTTGTAACTTTTTGCACGGGGACTTATCTTTCTTGGAATTTTAAGTGGGGAGATATTTTGAGGACAGGGTTGCATTGTTTCAGCAAAGATGTTCACTCACATGGGGTAGAGGTGAAGTGAGCAGCCGCCTGGTGCCACGTCGATTTGACCCATGCTCTCGAGGTCTTCCAGCATGAACTCCTGGAGGACTGTTTCTCATCGGTTCTCAGGGTCAGTGGTTTTCCCTCCACCCAGCACCAATGCAGGGACAGCTGCTCTCCTTGCTGCTCCTGCTCTGAGGTGGGCTTTTATTTTAAGTCTAAGATGTCAGATTTCTGACCTCATTTTGGAGAGACATCCGGTTTTGTTTCTGATGCCCCATCCTCTGTGCAACTGTCTAAACAGAAAAATAAATTCCACTTTGGTTCCCGCCAATTCCTTATCGACTGCTGTGGATTCCATCCTTCAATGCCAGCCCAGTAATGCACTTACAAAGATGCATTTTTGTAGGTTTTACCCAACATCTCAGTTGTTTTCGTTGGGAAAGCTATTTAGTGTCCCTTATGTTGAAAGTTGGAAGCGCCTGGCAGCACTATAGGTGAGAGAGCTGCTCTTCCCCCTTTTCATCATCTTCACGCTGGGTCCAGGCCTTCTTCACTCTGTGATTAAGATGCCACAATGGGCCGGGCATGGTGGCTCATGCCTGTAATCTTAGCACTTTAGGAGGCCAAGGTGGGTGAATCACCCGAGGCCAGGGGTTCAAGACCAACCTTGCCAACATGGTGAAACTCCGTCTCTACTAAGAGTACCAAAAATTAGCCCGGCATGGTGGTGGGTGCCTGTAATCCCAGCTACTCTGGAAGCTGAGGCAGGAGAATCGCTTGAACCCAGGAAGTGGAGGTTGCAGTGAGCTGAGATCACGCCATTGCACTTCAGCCTGGGCAACAGAGTGAGACTCCATCTCAAAATAAATAAATAAACAAAAAAATAAATAGCTGCTATGGCCTCTGAGCTGCTTGCTCTGCCTCTGGCATCCATTCTCATGCCCCACATTAGCAGAGATGCACTCACACCCAGTGGGAAGGCAGGGCGACTGAAGGACTGTTATTATTAACAAGAAAGATAAAATAATTCTGAGGATAATGTATAATTCTGTTTCCTAGAAATATAAAAATGCTCCGATAAATTATTAGAATTAACAAAATTCAGTTTAGCACTCATGTTCCAAATGATCACCAACTTTAATATGCCAACAGTAGCAAGACTAAATAATAAGAGGGAGTGAGGGGGTTCACTCACAAGGGCCAGGCCTCTGCAGAGAGGGCAAGAAGGTCGACTCACTCTGCAGCTTCCTGGCCCATCATCGTTTTCCATGGTGAGAGGCTTATGGGGCCTGGCCCTCCCTCTCCTGCCTGGGGCCTCCAGCTTATTCTCAGGGCTGGGCAAGGAATAAGCCCCATTTAGCTCATTTCCTCACTTGACCTTCTTCTGGACTGAAATGCATTTGCTTTCCGAGTGCTCATCAGGGAGCCGCACATAGAAGCCCTTGTTTTCTCCCCACTGCTGACTGATTCTGGGTTCGAAAATGCCCCCATTCCCCTGACTCCTTGGACACTGCATCTTTGGCTTTCACTCCAAGATTTTGATCTCAGTTAAGGATTCAGAAACTCTCTTTTTAAACTTTATTCTCAGATTGGTTTTCTAAAAGTCAGGCCAAAAAAAAAAAAAAAAAAAAAAAGACACGTAAAGTGGGTGAGTCAAGTGTGAGTGTAAAGTTCCGAGGATGAAGCCGAGCATACACGAACCTCTGTGAGGGCAGCGTCTGTGCTCAGGAGTCATGTTCATCCCAGAGCTTCCCAGGACACAGACCTAAACAAAAGAAAAAAAAGGAGGATAACAGAAGTAAATGCTAAGATTCTCCATAAAATCCCATTTTTTTGGTGAATGGGGTTTTCCCTTAATTTCTAGGCATTTGGCATCATGGAAATAGAACAGCAGCATCTTATACCTGCATGGCCGAGCTTTTTCAGGTGGGCAGAATAAACCAGGACAGTATACAGATCAGAGGACAGGTTGGCAGGTGTGGATGACCACAGAGGATGTGGGATGATCCTAAGGGGCCTTTCTACCATGATGTGTATGGGATGCAGGGAGGGGACAGAGAAGCAGGCAGGGAGACAGGGGGCGGGGGAGAGTGGGAGAGAGAGAGAGAGAGAGAAAGGGGGAGATAGAGAGGGAGAAAGGGAGGGAGGGAGAGACAGAGAGAGGGAGAGAGAGAGAAAGGCATGGATAGAGGGATGGAGGGAAGGACATAGAGAGGGAGAAAGAGAGAGGGAGAGAGAGAGGGAGAGAGGACCAATTCACCACTTTTGTCCAAAAAACCAGGCCAAAGGTCTGGAGCCCGAGCGTACCTTCTCTAAAGGGTTTTGGAGCATATTGTTTTTAATTCCCTTATTCCTGCAGCTCTTCTAGAATATGACCATCTTCTGACTGTTCTATTCTTTTCTTTCTTTTTTTCTTTTATTAAATACACTCCTACAATTTGAGCTTGTTTTCCTATCTCATAAGCTATATCCTGGCAACATTCCAGGAATGAGTCTAATTTTATTGTTTTATTTATTTATTTAAACATTTTGCTTTTTCTTTAAGAAAGATTCTAGAAGTGGAATTTCTGGCCCATGGATGCAATTGTGAGGACATTTGTGAAGCTCTTGTCCAATGCCAGTCCAGAAGGCTGGTCCCGAGAAGGCTCCTTGAGAAAGAGGGGGTCTGCTGCACAGCTCCCGGTAGGCACCTGTGCCATTGATCTGGGTTGGCAGGATCCATGCTCCACAGGTGGCCTCACAGCCTGGGACCTGGGTGTCCTAGAACAGCCCTGTGGTCCTACTTTGCCCCTCCTGCCACTGTTCCTTCTTCCCTGATGTCATTCTGCTTCTAGGAGGACTTCCTTTTGGTTCCTGTGACCTGGCCTTCTGTTTGATTCGTTACTGAGCAGTCTTAGTTCATTCAGGCTGCTAAGACAAAGTGACATAGACTGGGAGGTTTATTTTATTTATTATTCATTTATTTATTTATTTATTTATTTATTTTGAAACGGAGCCTTGCTCTGTTGCCCAGGCAGGAGAGCAGTGCTGTGATCTCAGTTCACTGCAAGTTCCAACTCCCGAGTTCAGTGATTTTCCTGCCTCAGCCTCCCGAGTAGCTGGGACTACAGGTGCCCACAATAATACCTGGCATTTTCTAACTTTTTTTGCATTTTTAGTAGACATTTGGTTTCGTCATGTTGGCCAGGGTGGTCTCGATCTCTTGACCACTTGATTCACTTGGCTTAGCCTTCCAAAGTGCTGTGATTACAGGCGTCAACCACCGCACCTGGCCTAGACTGAGTGATTTATGAAAAACGGATACTGATTTCTCACAGTCTGGAGGCTGCAAGTCCAAGGTCAATGGAATGGCAGACTTAGTATCTAGCGAGGGCTGCTTTCTGCTTCATCGAAGGAACCATCTCACAACACCGTCCCAAGGTTAAGGAGCAGGCCAGCTTACCGGGGTCTCTTTTACAAATCTCATTCTGGCTCCCAGAAGCCAGGGGGGCAGGCCGAGGGTGGCGGCTGGGAGCCCGATCGCGGGGGGTGCCTGCACCCCCGGCGATGGGGCTCCCAGAAGCCAGGGGGGCGGGCCGGGGGTGGCGGCAGGGATCCCGATCGCGGGGGGTGCCTGCACCCCCGGCGATGGGGCTCCCAGAAGCCAGGGGGGCGGGCCGGGGGTGGCGGCTGGGATCCCGATCGCGGGGGGTGCCTGCACCCCCGGCGATGGGGCTCCCAGGAGCCGGGTGGGCGGGCCGGGGGGTGGCGGCTGGGAGCCCGATCGGGGTGCGTGCCTGACCCCACGGCAAGGGGGCTCCCAGAAGCCAAGGGGGCGGGGCCGGGGTGGCGGCTGGGAGCCCGATCGGGGGGCGTGCCTGACCCCCCCGCGATGGGGCTCCCAGAAGCCAGGGGGGCGGGCCGGGGGGTGGCGGCTGGGAGCCCGATCGCGGGGGGGTGCCGGCACCCCCGGCGATGGGGCTCCCAGAAGCCAGGGGGGCGGGCCGGGGGTGGCGGCTGGGAGCCCGATCGCGGGGGGTGCCGGCACCCCCGGCGATGGGGCTCCCAGAAGCCAGGGGGGCGGGCCGGGGGTGGCGGCTGGGAGCCCAATCGCGGGGGGTGCCGGCACCCCCGGCGATGGGGCTCCCAGAAGCCAGGGGGGCGGGCCGGGGGTGGCGGCTGGGAGCCCGATCGCGGGGGGTGCCGGCACCCCCGGCGATGGGGCTCCCAGAAGCCAGGGGGGCGGGCCGGGGGTGGCGGCTGGGAGCCCGATCGCGGGGGGTGCCGGCACCCCCGGCGATGGGGCTCCCAGAAGCCAGGGGGGCGGGCCGGGGGGTGGCGGCTGGGAGCCCGATCGTGGGGGGGTGCCGGCACCCCGGCGATGGGGCTCCCAGAAGCCAGGGGGGCGGGCCGGGGGTGGCGGCTGGGAGCCCGATCGCGGGGGGTGCCGGCACCCCCGGCGATGGGGCTCCCAGAAGCCAGGGGGGCGGGCCGGGGGTGGCGGCTGGGAGCCCGATCGCGGGGGGTGCCGGCACCCCCGGCGATGGGGCTCCCAGAAGCCAGGGGGGCGGGTCCGGGGTGGCGGCTGGGAGCCCGATCGCGGGGAGTGCCTGACCCCCCGGCGATGGGGCTCCCAGATGCCAGGGGGGCCGTCCGGGGGTGGCTCCTCGCAACCTGATCTGGATATTTGGAAGAGTATCACAAGGGGTTGTCCAGTGTCTGTGATACTGAGATTAATATCTGTCTCTCGGCCTTGGAATATTGAAAGGGATGAAATAAGGTGAATGTGCACCCTGTGCCACATGGCGAGTAATATCGGCCTGTCCCCTCCATGGATATTAGGAACAATATCCCAGACTGGGTGTACGCCTCCTGCTGTACAGAGTGCAATATCATCCTCTCCCTCCCAGGATAGTAATTACAATATCACTGGGCGGGAGCACACAGCCTGCGAATTATTATCATCCTCTCCAACTCCGTATACTAGGAACTATATCTCAGAATACTGTACCCTCAGTGCCATATTCGGACTGATAGCAAAGGCTTCTTCCGGGAATATTAGGAGCAATATTACCGCGTAGCTATCCATCCATTGCTGTAATTGGAGTCATGTGATACTCTACCCCCGTTCATATTAGGATCAGTGTCACGTGGTGAGTGTACACCTACTGCGATATTAAAACTAAAGTCCTGCTTTCCGACCCTGGATATTAAGAACAGCATCACAAGTAGGTTTACACTTCCTGTGGAATGAGGAATAATAATATGATTATTAATCGTCAATGATCGATTTTAATAATTAGCAATGATACTAAAAATTCATAAGATACCATTATTAATTATGGATAATGATTTTCAATACATGATTATGCCTGCTTTCAATTAATTATTAATATTAATGTCATCAAATAATATTATTAGTTCCTAATACTAATCATTATTGTATTCCCAGCATCACTGGGTATTGATTTAAATCATATTAATTGCTAATATCATAATATTATTATTAATAGTGATATTACTAATCATTATGATTACAAATCGTTAACCTTTGAAACCAGTATTCATTTTTACTCTCTTTATTGTGATCATTAATATCAATAATTATTATTAATATTAATACAATAATGAATATTAATGATTAATAGACTTGCTCCTGATGTAAACCCGGGAGAGGACGATGTTAATTTCTATATCACAGATGGTGTACACCCCCCGTGACAGAGTTTCCAACTTCTGCTTGGGAGAGGAGGATATGACAATCAGTGTCACTGGAAGTAGAAACAACGGTGGGATACTGTTCTGAATATTGAGGGAGGAAGAGGCTGATGTGACTCCTAATAGAGAGGGGGCTACTCCCTCTGAGGGTGTGCACACTGGGGGTGTACAATCGTCTGAGAAGGAGTTGAAAATTTTCCGATGGGGAGATGATATTACTCAGAATATGAGAAAGAGGCTATGGATCCACAAGGCTCCCAGAAGCCAGGGGGGCGGGCCGGGGGTGGCGGCTGGGAGCCCGATCGCGGGGGGTGCCTGCACCCCCGGCGATGGGGCTCCCAGAAGCCAGGGGGGCGGGCCGGGGGTGGCGGCTGGGAGCCCGATCGCGGGGGGTGCCTGCACCCCCGGCGATGGGGCTCCCAGAAGCCAGGGGGGCGGGCCGGGGCTGGCGGCTGGGAGCCCGATCGCGGGGGGTGCCTGCACCCCCGGCGATGGGGCTCCCAGAAGCCAGGGGGGCGGGCCGGGGCTGGCGGCTGGGAGCCCGATCGCGGGGGGTGCCTGCACCCCCGGCGATGGGGCTCCAGAAGCCAGGGGGCGGGCCGGGGCTGGCGGCTGGGAGCCCGATCGCGGGGGGTGCCTGCACCCCGGCGATGGGGCTCCCAGAAGCCAGGGGGGCGGGCCGGGGCTGGCGGCTGGGAGCCCGATCGCGGGGGTGCCTGCACCCCCGGCGATGGGGCTCCCAGAAGCCAGGGGGGCGGGCCGGGGCTGGCGGCTGGGAGCCCGATCGCGGGGGGGTGCCTGCACCCCCGGCGATGGGGCTCCCAGAAGCCAGGGGGGCGGGCCGGGGCTGGCGGCTGGGAGCCCGATCGCGGGGGGTGCCTGCACCCCCGGCGATGGGGCTCCCAGAAGCCAGGGGGGCGGGCCGGGGCTGGCGGCTGGGAGCCCGATCGCGGGGGGTGCCTGCACCCCCGGCGATGGGGCTCCCAGAAGCCAGGGGGGCGGGCCGGGGCTGGCGGCTGGGAGCCCGATCGCGGGGGGTGCCTGCACCCCCGGCGATGGGGCTCCCAGAAGCCAGGGGGGCGGGCCGGGGGTGGCGGCTGGGAGCCCGATCGCGGGGGGTGCCTGCACCCCCGGCGATGGGGCTCCCAGAAGCCAGGGGTGCGGGCCGGGGCAGGCGGCTGGGAGCCCGATCGCGGGGGGTGCCTGCACCCCCGGCGATGGGGCTCCCAGAAGCCAGGGGGGCGGGCCGGGGGTGGCGGCTGGGAGCCCGATCGCGGGGGGTGCCTGCACCCCCGGCGATGGGGCTCCCAGAAGCCAGGGGGGCGGGCCGGGGGTGGCGGCTGGGAGCCCGATCGCGGGGGGTGCCTGCACCCCCGGCGATGGGGCTCCCAGAAGCCAGGGGGGCGGGCCGGGGGTGGCGGCTGGGAGCCCGATCGCGGGGGGTGCCTGCACCCCCGGCGATGGGGCTCCCAGAAGCCAGGGGGGCGGGCCGGGGGTGGCGGCTGGGAGCCCGATCGCGGGGGGTGCCTGCACCCCCGGCGATGGGGCTCCCAGAAGCCAGGGGGGCGGGCCGGGGGTGGCGGCTGGGAGCCCGATCGCGGGGGGTGCCTGCACCCCCGGCGATGGGGCTCCCAGATGCCAGGGGGGCGGGTCCGGGGTGGCGGCTGGGAGCCCGATCGGGGGGCGTGCCTGACCCCCCGGCGATGGGGCTCCCAGAAGCCAGGGGGGCGGGTCCGGGGTGGCGGCTGGGAGCCCGATCGCGGGGAGTGCCTGACCCCCCGGCGATGGGGCTCCCAGATGCCAGGGGGGCCGTCCGGGGGTGGCTCCTCGCAACCTGATCTGGATATTTGGAAGAGTATCACAAGGGGTTGTCCAGTGTCTGTGATACTGAGATTAATATCTGTCTCTCGGCCTTGGAATATTGAAAGGGATGAAATAAGGTGAATGTGCACCCTGTGCCACATGGCGAGTAATATCGGCCTGTCCCCTCCATGGATATTAGGAACAATATCCCAGACTGGGTGTACGCCTCCTGCTGTACAGAGTGCAATATCATCCTCTCCCTCCCAGGATAGTAATTACAATATCACTGGGCGGGAGCACACAGCCTGCGAATTATTATCATCCTCTCCAACTCCGTATACTAGGAACTATATCTCAGAATACTGTACCCTCAGTGCCATATTCGGACTGATAGCAAAGGCTTCTTCCGGGAATATTAGGAGCAATATTACCGCGTAGCTATCCATCCATTGCTGTAATTGGAGTCATGTGATACTCTACCCCCGTTCATATTAGGATCAGTGTCACGTGGTGAGTGTACACCTACTGCGATATTAAAACTAAAGTCCTGCTTTCCGACCCTGGATATTAAGAACAGCATCACAAGTAGGTTTACACTTCCTGTGGAATGAGGAATAATAATATGATTATTAATCATCAATGATCGATTTTAATAATTAGCAATGATACTAAAAATTCATAAGATACCATTATTAATTATGGATAATGATTTTCAATACATGATTATGCCTGCTTTCAATTAATTATTAATATTAATGTCATCAAATAATATTATTAGTTCCTAATACTAATCATTATTGTATTCCCAGCATCACTGGGTATTGATTTAAATCATATTAATTGCTAATATCATAATATTATTATTAATAGTGATATTACTAATCATTATGATTACAAATCGTTAACCTTTGAAACCAGTATTCATTTTTACTCTCTTTATTGTGATCATTAATATCAATAATTATTATTAATATTAATACAATAATGAATATTAATGATTAATAGATTGCTCCTGATGTAAACCCGGGAGAGGACGATGTTAATTTCTATATCACAGATGGTGTACACCCCCCGTGACAGAGTTTCCAACTTCTGCTTGGGAGAGGAGGATATGACAATCAGTGTCACTGGAAGTAGAAACAACGGTGGGATACTGTTCTGAATATTGAGGGAGGAAGAGGCTGATGTGACTCCTAATAGAGAGGGGGCTACTCCCTCTGAGGGTGTGCACACTGGGGGTGTACAATCGTCTGAGAAGGAGTTGAAAATTTTCCGATGGGGAGATGATATTACTCAGAATATGAGAAAGAGGCTATGGATCCACAAGGCTCCCAGAAGCCAGGGGGGCGGGCCGGGGGTGGCGGCTGGGAGCCCGATCGCGGGGGGTGCCTGCACCCCCGGCGATGGGGCTCCCAGAAGCCAGGGGGGCGGGCCGGGGGTGGCGGCTGGGAGCCCGATCGCCGGGGGTGCCTGCACCCCCGGCGATGGGGCTCCCAGAAGCCAGGGGGGCGGGCCGTGGGTGGCGGCTGGGAGCCCGATCGCGGGGCGTGCCTGCACCCCCGGCGATGGGGCTCCCAGAAGCCAGGGGGGCGGGCCGGGGGTGGCGGCTGGGAGCACGATCGCGGGGGGTGCCTGCACCCCCGGCGATGGGGCTCCCAGAAGCCAGGGGGGCGGGCCGGGGGTGGCGGCTGGGAGCCCGATCGCGGGGGGTGCCTGCACCCCCGGCGATGGGGCTCCCAGAAGCCAGGGGGGCGGGCCGGGGGTGGCGCCTGGGAGCCCGATCGCGGGGGGTGCCTGCACCCCCGGCGATGGGGCTCCCAGAAGCCAGGGGGGCGGGCCGGGGGTGGCGGCTGGGAGCCCGATCGGGGGGCGTGCCTGCACCCCCGGCGATGGGGCTCCCAGAAGCCAGGGGGGCGGGTCCGGGGTGGCGGCTGGGAGCCCGATCGGGGGGCGTGCCTGACCCCCCGGCGATGGGGCTCCCAGAAGCCAGGGGGGCGGGTCCGGGGTGGCGGCTGGGAGCCCGATCGCGGGGAGTGCCTGACCCCCCGGCGATGGGGCTCCCAGATGCCAGGGGGGCCGTCCGGGGGTGGCTCCTCGCAACCTGATCTGGATATTTGGAAGAGTATCACAAGGGGTTGTCCAGTGTCTGTGATACTGAGATTAATATCTGTCTCTCGGCCTTGGAATATTGAAAGGGATGAAATAAGGTGAATGTGCACCCTGTGCCACATGGCGAGTAATATCGGCCTGTCCCCTCCATGGATATTAGGAACAATATCCCAGACTGGGTGTACGCCTCCTGCTGTACAGAGTGCAATATCATCCTCTCCCTCCCAGGATAGTAATTACAATATCACTGGGCGGGAGCACACAGCCTGCGAATTATTATCATCCTCTCCAACTCCGTATACTAGGAACTATATCTCAGAATACTGTACCCTCAGTGCCATATTCGGACTGATAGCAAAGGCTTCTTCCGGGAATATTAGGAGCAATATTACCGCGTAGCTATCCATCCATTGCTGTAATTGGAGTCATGTGATACTCTACCCCCGTTCATATTAGGATCAGTGTCACGTGGTGAGTGTACACCTACTGCGATATTAAAACTAAAGTCCTGCTTTCCGACCCTGGATATTAAGAACAGCATCACAAGTAGGTTTACACTTCCTGTGGAATGAGGAATAATAATATGATTATTAATCATCAATGATCGATTTTAATAATTAGCAATGATACTAAAAATTCATAAGATACCATTATTAATTATGGATAATGATTTTCAATACATGATTATGCCTGCTTTCAATTAATTATTAATATTAATGTCATCAAATAATATTATTAGTTCCTAATACTAATCATTATTGTATTCCCAGCATCACTGGGTATTGATTTAAATCATATTAATTGCTAATATCATAATATTATTATTAATAGTGATATTACTAATCATTATGATTACAAATCGTTAACCTTTGAAACCAGTATTCATTTTTACTCTCTTTATTGTGATCATTAATATCAATAATTATTATTAATATTAATACAATAATGAATATTAATGATTAATAGACTTGCTCCTGATGTAAACCCGGGAGAGGACGATGTTAATTTCTATATCACAGATGGTGTACACCCCCCGTGACAGAGTTTCCAACTTCTGCTTGGGAGAGGAGGATATGACAATCAGTGTCACTGGAAGTAGAAACAACGGTGGGATACTGTTCTGAATATTGAGGGAGGAAGAGGCTGATGTGACTCCTAATAGAGAGGGGGCTACTCCCTCTGAGGGTGTGCACACTGGGGGTGTACAATCGTCTGAGAAGGAGTTGAAAATTTTCCGATGGGGAGATGATATTACTCAGAATATGAGAAAGAGGCTATGGATCCACAAGGCTCCCAGAAGCCAGGGGGGCGGGCCGGGGGTGGCGGCTGGGAGCCCGATCGCGGGGGGTGCCTGCACCCCCGGCGATGGGGCTCCCAGAAGCCAGGGGGGCGGGCCGGGGGTGGCGGCTGGGAGCCCGATCGCGGGGGGTGCCTGCACCCCCGGCGATGGGGCTCCCAGAAGCCAGGGGGGCGGGCCGGGGGTGGCGGCTGGGAGCCCGATCGCGGGGGGTGCCTGCACCCCCGGCGATGGGGCTCCCAGAAGCCAGGGGGGCGGGCCGGGGGTGGCGGCTGGGAGCCAGGGGGGCGGGCCGGGGGTGGCGGCTGGGAGCCCGATCGCCGGGGGTGCCTGCACCCACGGCGATGGGGCTCCCAGAAGCCAGGGGGGCGGGCCGGGGGTGGCGGCTGGGAGCCCGATCGCCGGGGGTGCCTGCACCCCCGGCGATGGGGCTCCCAGAAGCCAGGGGGGCGGGCCGGGGGTGGCGGCTGGGAGCCCGATCGCCGGGGGTGCCTGCACCCCCGGCGATGGGGCTCCCAGAAGCCAGGGGGGCGGGCCGGGGGTGGCGGCTGGCAGCCCGATCGCCGGGGGTGCCTGCACCCCCGGCGATGGGGCTCCCAGAAGCCAGGGGGGCGGGCCGGGGGTGGCGGCTGGGAGCCCGATCGCCGGGGTTGCCTGCACCACCGGCGATGGGGCTCCCAGAAGCCAGGGGGGCGGGCCGGGGGTGGCGGCTGGGAGCCCGATCGCCGGGGGTGCCTGCACCCCCGGCGATGGGGCTCCCAGAAGCCAGGGGGGCGGGCCGGGGGTGGCGGCTGGGAGCCCGATCGCCGGGGGTGCCTGCACCCCCGGCGATGGGGCTCCCAGATGCCAGGGGGGCGGGTCCGGGGTGGCGGCTGGGAGCCCGATCGCGGGGAGTGCCTGACCCCCCGGCGATGGGGCTCCCAGATGCCAGGGGGGCCGTCCGGGGGTGGCTCCTCGCAACCTGATCTGGATATTTGGAAGAGTATCACAAGGGGTTGTCCAGTGTCTGTGATACTGAGATTAATATCTGTCTCTCGGCCTTGGAATATTGAAAGGGATGAAATAAGGTGAATGTGCACCCTGTGCCACATGGCGAGTAATATCGGCCTGTCCCCTCCATGGATATTAGGAACAATATCCCAGACTGGGTGTACGCCTCCTGCTGTACAGAGTGCAATATCATCCTCTCCCTCCCAGGATAGTAATTACAATATCACTGGGCGGGAGCACACAGCCTGCGAATTATTATCATCCTCTCCAACTCCGTATACTAGGAACTATATCTCAGAATACTGTACCCTCAGTGCCATATTCGGACTGATAGCAAAGGCTTCTTCCGGGAATATTAGGAGCAATATTACCGCGTAGCTATCCATCCATTGCTGTAATTGGAGTCATGTGATACTCTACCCCCGTTCATATTAGGATCAGTGTCACGTGGTGAGTGTACACCTACTGCGATATTAAAACTAAAGTCCTGCTTTCCGACCCTGGATATTAAGAACAGCATCACAAGTAGGTTTACACTTCCTGTGGAATGAGGAATAATAATATGATTATTAATCATCAATGATCGATTTTAATAATTAGCAATGATACTAAAAATTCATAAGATACCATTATTAATTATGGATAATGATTTTCAATACATGATTATGCCTGCTTTCAATTAATTATTAATATTAATGTCATCAAATAATATTATTAGTTCCTAATACTAATCATTATTGTATTCCCAGCATCACTGGGTATTGATTTAAATCATATTAATTGCTAATATCATAATATTATTATTAATAGTGATATTACTAATCATTATGATTACAAATCGTTAACCTTTGAAACCAGTATTCATTTTTACTCTCTTTATTGTGATCATTAATATCAATAATTATTATTAATATTAATACAATAATGAATATTAATGATTAATAGACTTGCTCCTGATGTAAACCCGGGAGAGGACGATGTTAATTTCTATATCACAGATGGTGTACACCCCCCGTGACAGAGTTTCCAACTTCTGCTTGGGAGAGGAGGATATGACAATCAGTGTCACTGGAAGTAGAAACAACGGTGGGATACTGTTCTGAATATTGAGGGAGGAAGAGGCTGATGTGACTCCTAATAGAGAGGGGGCTACTCCCTCTGAGGGTGTGCACACTGGGGGTGTACAATCGTCTGAGAAGGAGTTGAAAATTTTCCGATGGGGAGATGATATTACTCAGAATATGAGAAAGAGGCTATGGATCCACAAGGCTCCCAGAAGCCAGGGGGGCGGGCCGGGGGTGGCGGCTGGGAGCCCGATCGCGGGGGGTGCCTGCACCCCCGGCGATGGGGCTCCCAGAAGCCAGGGGGGCGGGCCGGGGGTGGCGGCTGGGAGCCCGATCGCGGGGGGTGCCTGCACCCCCGGCGATGGGGCTCCCAGAAGCCAGGGGGGCGGGCCGGGGGTGGCGGCTGGGAGCCCGATCGCGGGGGGTGCCTGCACCCCCGGCGATGGGGCTCCCAGAAGCCAGGGGGGCGGGCCGGGGGTGGCGGCTGGGAGCCCGATCGCGGGGGGTGCCTGCACCCCCGGCGATGGGGCTCCCAGAAGCCAGGGGGGCGGGCCGGGGGTGGCGGCTGGGAGCCCGATCGCGGGGGGTGCCTGCACCCCCGGCGATGGGGCTCCCAGAAGCCAGGGGGGCGGGCCGGGGGTGGCGGCTGGGAGCCCGATCGCGGGGGGTGCCTGCACCCCCGGCGATGGGGCTCCCAGAAGCCAGGGGGGCGGGCCGGGGGTGGCGGCTGGGAGCCCGATCGCGGGGGGTGCCTGCACCCCCGGCGATGGGGCTCCCAGAAGCCAGGGGGGCGGGCCGGGGGTGGCGGCTGGGAGCCCGATCGCGGGGGGTGCCTGCACCCCCGGCGATGGGGCTCCCAGAAGCCAGGGGGGCGGGCCGTGGGTGGCGGCTGGGAGCCCGATCGCGGGGCGTGCCTGCACCCCCGGCGATGGGGCTCCCAGAAGCCAGGGGGGCGGGCCGGGGGTGGCGGCTGGGAGCCCGATCGCGGGGGGTGCCTGCACCCCCGGCGATGGGGCTCCCAGAAGCCAGGGGGGCGGGCCGGGGGTGGCGGCTGGGAGCCCGATCGCGGGGGGTGCCTGCACCCCCGGCGATGGGGCTCCCAGAAGCCAGGGGGGCGGGCCGGGGGTGGCGCCTGGGAGCCCGATCGCGGGGGGTGCCTGCACCCCCGGCGATGGGGCTCCCAGAAGCCAGGGGGGCGGGCCGGGGGTGGCGGCTGGGAGCCCGATCGGGGGGCGTGCCTGCACCCCCGGCGATGGGGCTCCCAGAAGCCAGGGGGGCGGGTCCGGGGGTGGCGGCTGGGAGCCCGATCGGGGGGCGTGCCTGACCCCCCGGCGATGGGGCTCCCAGAAGCCAGGGGGGCGGGTCCGGGGTGGCGGCTGGGAGCCCGATCGCGGGGAGTGCCTGACCCCCCGGCGATGGGGCTCCCAGATGCCAGGGGGGCCGTCCGGGGGTGGCTCCTCGCAACCTGATCTGGATATTTGGAAGAGTATCACAAGGGGTTGTCCAGTGTCTGTGATACTGAGATTAATATCTGTCTCTCGGCCTTGGAATATTGAAAGGGATGAAATAAGGTGAATGTGCACCCTGTGCCACATGGCGAGTAATATCGGCCTGTCCCCTCCATGGATATTAGGAACAATATCCCAGACTGGGTGTACGCCTCCTGCTGTACAGAGTGCAATATCATCCTCTCCCTCCCAGGATAGTAATTACAATATCACTGGGCGGGAGCACACAGCCTGCGAATTATTATCATCCTCTCCAACTCCGTATACTAGGAACTATATCTCAGAATACTGTACCCTCAGTGCCATATTCGGACTGATAGCAAAGGCTTCTTCCGGGAATATTAGGAGCAATATTACCGCGTAGCTATCCATCCATTGCTGTAATTGGAGTCATGTGATACTCTACCCCCGTTCATATTAGGATCAGTGTCACGTGGTGAGTGTACACCTACTGCGATATTAAAACTAAAGTCCTGCTTTCCGACCCTGGATATTAAGAACAGCATCACAAGTAGGTTTACACTTCCTGTGGAATGAGGAATAATAATATGATTATTAATCATCAATGATCGATTTTAATAATTAGCAATGATACTAAAAATTCATAAGATACCATTATTAATTATGGATAATGATTTTCAATACATGATTATGCCTGCTTTCAATTAATTATTAATATTAATGTCATCAAATAATATTATTAGTTCCTAATACTAATCATTATTGTATTCCCAGCATCACTGGGTATTGATTTAAATCATATTAATTGCTAATATCATAATATTATTATTAATAGTGATATTACTAATCATTATGATTACAAATCGTTAACCTTTGAAACCAGTATTCATTTTTACTCTCTTTATTGTGATCATTAATATCAATAATTATTATTAATATTAATACAATAATGAATATTAATGATTAATAGACTTGCTCCTGATGTAAACCCGGGAGAGGACGATGTTAATTTCTATATCACAGATGGTGTACACCCCCCGTGACAGAGTTTCCAACT
Organism: Macaca nemestrina; assembly: GCF_043159975.1. Taxonomy (NCBI): domain Eukaryota; kingdom Metazoa; phylum Chordata; class Mammalia; order Primates; family Cercopithecidae; genus Macaca; species Macaca nemestrina. The sequence goes on from NW_027257725.1 coordinate 30,328, forward strand.
TCTGCTTGGGAGAGGAGGATATGACAATCAGTGTCACTGGAAGTAGAAACAACGGTGGGATACTGTTCTGAATATTGAGGGAGGAAGAGGCTGATGTGACTCCTAATAGAGAGGGGGCTACTCCCTCTGAGGGTGTGCACACTGGGGGTGTACAATCGTCTGAGAAGGAGTTGAAAATTTTCCGATGGGGAGATGATATTACTCAGAATATGAGAAAGAGGCTATGGATCCACAAGGCTCCCAGAAGCCAGGGGGGCGGGCCGGGGGTGGCGGCTGGGAGCCCGATCGCGGGGGGTGCCTGCACCCCCGGCGATGGGGCTCCCAGAAGCCAGGGGGGCGGGCCGGGGGTGGCGGCTGGGAGCCCGATCGCGGGGGGTGCCTGCACCCCCGGCGATGGGGCTCCCAGAAGCCAGGGGGGCGGGCCGGGGGTGGCGGCTGGGAGCCCGATCGCCGGGGGTGCCTGCACCCCCGGCGATGGGGCTCCCAGAAGCCAGGGGGGCGGGCCGGGGGTGGCGGCTGGCAGCCCGATCGCCGGGGGTGCCTGCACCCCCGGCGATGGGGCTCCCAGAAGCCAGGGGGGCGGGCCGGGGGTGGCGGCTGGGAGCCCGATCGCCGGGGTTGCCTGCACCCCCGGCGATGGGGCTCCCAGAAGCCAGGGGGGCGGGCCGGGGGTGGCGGCTGGGAGCCCGATCGCCGGGGGTGCCTGCACCCCCGGCGATGGGGCTCCCAGAAGCCAGGGGGGCGGGCCGGGGGTGGCGGCTGGGAGCCCGATCGCCGGGGGTGCCTGCACCCCCGGCGATGGGGCTCCCAGATGCCAGGGGGGCGGGTCCGGGGTGGCGGCTGGGAGCCCGATCGCGGGGAGTGCCTGACCCCCCGGCGATGGGGCTCCCAGATGCCAGGGGGGCCGTCCGGGGGTGGCTCCTCGCAACCTGATCTGGATATTTGGAAGAGTATCACAAGGGGTTGTCCAGTGTCTGTGATACTGAGATTAATATCTGTCTCTCGGCCTTGGAATATTGAAAGGGATGAAATAAGGTGAATGTGCACCCTGTGCCACATGGCGAGTAATATCGGCCTGTCCCCTCCATGGATATTAGGAACAATATCCCAGACTGGGTGTACGCCTCCTGCTGTACAGAGTGCAATATCATCCTCTCCCTCCCAGGATAGTAATTACAATATCACTGGGCGGGAGCACACAGCCTGCGAATTATTATCATCCTCTCCAACTCCGTATACTAGGAACTATATCTCAGAATACTGTACCCTCAGTGCCATATTCGGACTGATAGCAAAGGCTTCTTCCGGGAATATTAGGAGCAATATTACCGCGTAGCTATCCATCCATTGCTGTAATTGGAGTCATGTGATACTCTACCCCCGTTCATATTAGGATCAGTGTCACGTGGTGAGTGTACACCTACTGCGATATTAAAACTAAAGTCCTGCTTTCCGACCCTGGATATTAAGAACAGCATCACAAGTAGGTTTACACTTCCTGTGGAATGAGGAATAATAATATGATTATTAATCATCAATGATCGATTTTAATAATTAGCAATGATACTAAAAATTCATAAGATACCATTATTAATTATGGATAATGATTTTCAATACATGATTATGCCTGCTTTCAATTAATTATTAATATTAATGTCATCAAATAATATTATTAGTTCCTAATACTAATCATTATTGTATTCCCAGCATCACTGGGTATTGATTTAAATCATATTAATTGCTAATATCATAATATTATTATTAATAGTGATATTACTAATCATTATGATTACAAATCGTTAACCTTTGAAACCAGTATTCATTTTTACTCTCTTTATTGTGATCATTAATATCATAATTATTATTAATATTAATACAATAATGAATATTAATGATTAATAGACTTGCTCCTGATGTAAACCCGGGAGAGGACGATGTTAATTTCTATATCACAGATGGTGTACACCCCCCGTGACAGAGTTTCCAACTTCTGCTTGGGAGAGGAGGATATGACAATCAGTGTCACTGGAAGTAGAAACAACGGTGGGATACTGTTCTGAATATTGAGGGAGGAAGAGGCTGATGTGACTCCTAATAGAGAGGGGGCTACTCCCTCTGAGGGTGTGCACACTGGGGGTGTACAATCGTCTGAGAAGGAGTTGAAAATTTTCCGATGGGGAGATGATATTACTCAGAATATGAGAAAGAGGCTATGGATCCACAAGGCTCCCAGAAGCCAGGGGGGCGGGCCGGGGGTGGCGGCTGGGAGCCCGATCGCGGGGGGTGCCTGCACCCCCGGCGATGGGGCTCCCAGAAGCCAGGGGGGCGGGCCGGGGGTGGCGGCTGGGAGCCCGATCGCGGGGGGTGCCTGCACCCCCGGCGATGGGGCTCCCAGAAGCCAGGGGGGCGGGCCGGGGGTGGCGGCTGGGAGCCCGATCGCGGGGGGTGCCTGCACCCCCGGCGATGGGGCTCCCAGAAGCCAGGGGGGCGGGCCGGGGGTGGCGCCTGGGAGCCCGATCGCGGGGGGTGCCTGCACCCCCGGCGATGGGGCTCCCAGAAGCCAGGGGGGCGGGCCGGGGGTGGCGGCTGGGAGCCCGATCGGGGGGCGTGCCTGCACCCCCGGCAATGGGGCTCCCAGAAGCCAGGGGGGCGGGTCCGGGGTGGCGGCTGGGAGCCCGATCGGGGGGCGTGCCTGACCCCCCGGCGATGGGGCTCCCAGAAGCCCGGGGGGCGGGTCCGGGGTGGCGGCTGGGAGCCCGATCGCGGGGAGTGCCTGACCCCCCGGCGATGGGGCTCCCAGATGCCAGGGGGGCCGTCCGGGGGTGGCTCCTCGCAACCTGATCTGGATATTTGGAAGAGTATCACAAGGGGTTGTCCAGTGTCTGTGATACTGAGATTAATATCTGTCTCTCGGCCTTGGAATATTGAAAGGGATGAAATAAGGTGAATGTGCACCCTGTGCCACATGGCGAGTAATATCGGCCTGTCCCCTCCATGGATATTAGGAACAATATCCCAGACTTACGCCTCCTGCTGTACAGAGTGCAATATCATCCTCTCCCTCCCAGGATAGTAATTACAATATCACTGGGCGGGAGCACACAGCCTGCGAATTATTATCATCCTCTCCAACTCCGTATACTAGGAACTATATCTCAGAATACTGTACCCTCAGTGCCATATTCGGACTGATAGCAAAGGCTTCTTCCGGGAATATTAGGAGCAATATTACCGCGTAGCTATCCATCCATTGCTGTAATTGGAGTCATGTGATACTCTACCCCCGTTCATATTAGGATCAGTGTCACGTGGTGAGTGTACACCTACTGCGATATTAAAACTAAAGTCCTGCTTTCCGACCCTGGATATTAAGAACAGCATCACAAGTAGGTTTACACTTCCTGTGGAATGAGGAATAATAATATGATTATTAATCATCAATGATCGATTTTAATAATTAGCAATGATACTAAAAATTCATAAGATACCATTATTAATTATGGATAATGATTTTCAATACATGATTATGCCTGCTTTCAATTAATTATTAATATTAATGTCATCAAATAATATTATTAGTTCCTAATACTAATCATTATTGTATTCCCAGCATCACTGGGTATTGATTTAAATCATATTAATTGCTAATATCATAATATTATTATTAATAGTGATATTACTAATCATTATGATTACAAATCGTTAACCTTTGAAACCAGTATTCATTTTTACTCTCTTTATTGTGATCATTAATATCAATAATTATTATTAATATTAATACAATAATGAATATTAATGATTAATAGACTTGCTCCTGATGTAAACCCGGGAGAGGACGATGTTAATTTCTATATCACAGATGGTGTACACCCCCCGTGACAGAGTTTCCAACTTCTGCTTGGGAGAGGAGGATATGACAATCAGTGTCACTGGAAGTAGAAACAACGGTGGGATACTGTTCTGAATATTGAGGGAGGAAGAGGCTGATGTGACTCCTAATAGAGAGGGGGCTACTCCCTCTGAGGGTGTGCACACTGGGGGTGTACAATCGTCTGAGAAGGAGTTGAAAATTTTCCGATGGGGAGATGATATTACTCAGAATATGAGAAAGAGGCTATGGATCCACAAGGCTCCCAGAAGCCAGGGGGGCGGGCCGGGGGTGGCGGCTGGGAGCCCGATCGCGGGGGGTGCCTGCACCCCCGGCGATGGGGCTCCCAGAAGCCAGGGGGGCGGGCCGGGGGTGGCGGCTGGGAGCCCGATCGCGGGGGGTGCCTGCACCCCCGGCGATGGGGCTCCCAGAAGCCAGGGGGGCGGGCCGGGGGTGGCGGCTGGGAGCCCGATCGCGGGGGGTGCCTGCACCCCCGGCGATGGGGCTCCCAGAAGCCAGGGGGGCGGGCCGGGGGTGGCGGCTGGGAGCCCGATCGCGGGGGGTGCCTGCACCCCCGGCGATGGGGCTCCCAGAAGCCAGGGGGGCGGGCCGGGGGGTGGCGGCTGGGAGCCCGATCGCGGGGGGTGCCTGCACCCCCGGCGATGGGGCTCCCAGAAGCCAGGGGGGCGGGCCGGGGGTGGCGGCTGGGAGCCCGATCGCGGGGGGTGCCTGCACCCCCGGCGATGGGGCTCCCAGAAGCCAGGGGGGCGGGCCGGGGGTGGCGGCTGGGAGCCCGATCGCGGGGGGTGCCTGCACCCCCGGCGATGGGGCTCCCAGAAGCCAGGGGGGCGGGCCGGGGGGTGGCGGCTGGGAGCCCGATCGCGGGGGGTGCCTGCACCCCCGGCGATGGGGCTCCCAGAAGCCAGGGGGGCGGGCCGGGGGTGGCGGCTGGGAGCCCGATCGCGGGGGGTGCCTGCACCCCCGGCGATGGGGCTCCCAGAAGCCAGGGGGGCGGGCCGGGGGTGGCGGCTGGGAGCCCGATCGCGGGGGGTGCCTGCACCCCCGGCGATGGGGCTCCCAGAAGCCAGGGGGGCGGGCCGGGGGTGGCGGCTGGGAGCCCGATCGCGGGGGGTGCCTGCACCCCCGGCGATGGGGCTCCCAGAAGCCAGGGGGGCGGGCCGGGGGTGGCGGCTGGGAGCCCGATCGCGGGGGGTGCCTGCACCCCCGGCGATGGGGCTCCCAGAAGCCAGGGGGGCGGGCCGGGGGTGGCGGCTGGGAGCCCGATCGCGGGGGGGTGCCTGCACCCCCGGCGATGGGGCTCCCAGAAGCCAGGGGGGCGGGCCGGGGGTGGCGGCTGGGAGCCCGATCGCGGGGGGTGCCTGCACCCCCGGCGATGGGGCTCCCAGAAGCCAGGGGGGCGGGCCGGGGGGGTGGCGGCTGGGAGCCCGATCGCGGGGGGTGCCTGCACCCCCGGCGATGGGGCTCCCAGAAGCCAGGGGGGCGGGCCGGGGGTGGCGGCTGGGAGCCCGATCGCGGGGGGTGCCTGCACCCCCGGCGATGGGGCTCCCAGAAGCCAGGGGGGCGGGCCGGGGGGTGGCGGCTGGGAGCCCGATCGCGGGGGGTGCCTGCACCCCCGGCGATGGGGCTCCCAGATGCCAGGGGGGCGGGTCCGGGGTGGCGGCTGGGAGCCCGATCGGGGGGCGTGCCTGACCCCCCGGCGATGGGGCTCCCAGAAGCCAGGGGGGGCGGGTCCGGGGTGGCGGCTGGGAGCCCGATCGCGGGGAGTGCCTGACCCCCCGGCGATGGGGCTCCCAGATGCCAGGGGGGCCGTCCGGGGGTGGCTCCTCGCAACCTGATCTGGATATTTGGAAGAGTATCACAAGGGGTTGTCCAGTGTCTGTGATACTGAGATTAATATCTGTCTCTCGGCCTTGGAATATTGAAAGGGATGAAATAAGGTGAATGTGCACCCTGTGCCACATGGCGAGTAATATCGGCCTGTCCCCTCCATGGATATTAGGAACAATATCCCAGACTGGGTGTACGCCTCCTGCTGTACAGAGTGCAATATCATCCTCTCCCTCCCAGGATAGTAATTACAATATCACTGGGCGGGAGCACACAGCCTGCGAATTATTATCATCCTCTCCAACTCCGTATACTAGGAACTATATCTCAGAATACTGTACCCTCAGTGCCATATTCGGACTGATAGCAAAGGCTTCTTCCGGGAATATTAGGAGCAATATTACCGCGTAGCTATCCATCCATTGCTGTAATTGGAGTCATGTGATACTCTACCCCCGTTCATATTAGGATCAGTGTCACGTGGTGAGTGTACACCTACTGCGATATTAAAACTAAAGTCCTGCTTTCCGACCCTGGATATTAAGAACAGCATCACAAGTAGGTTTACACTTCCTGTGGAATGAGGAATAATAATATGATTATTAATCATCAATGATCGATTTTAATAATTAGCAATGATACTAAAAATTCATAAGATACCATTATTAATTATGGATAATGATTTTCAATACATGATTATGCCTGCTTTCAATTAATTATTAATATTAATGTCATCAAATAATATTATTAGTTCCTAATACTAATCATTATTGTATTCCCAGCATCACTGGGTATTGATTTAAATCATATTAATTGCTAATATCATAATATTATTATTAATAGTGATATTACTAATCATTATGATTACAAATCGTTAACCTTTGAAACCAGTATTCATTTTTACTCTCTTTATTGTGATCATTAATATCAATAATTATTATTAATATTAATACAATAATGAATATTAATGATTAATAGACTTGCTCCTGATGTAAACCCGGGAGAGGACGATGTTAATTTCTATATCACAGATGGTGTACACCCCCCGTGACAGAGTTTCCAACTTCTGCTTGGGAGAGGAGGATATGACAATCAGTGTCACTGGAAGTAGAAACAACGGTGGGATACTGTTCTGAATATTGAGGGAGGAAGAGGCTGATGTGACTCCTAATAGAGAGGGGGCTACTCCCTCTGAGGGTGTGCACACTGGGGGTGTACAATCGTCTGAGAAGGAGTTGAAAATTTTCCGATGGGGAGATGATATTACTCAGAATATGAGAAAGAGGCTATGGATCCACAAGGCTCCCAGAAGCCAGGGGGGCGGGCCGGGGGTGGCGGCTGGGAGCCCGATCGCGGGGGGTGCCTGCACCCCCGGCGATGGGGCTCCCAGAAGCCAGGGGGGCGGGCCGGGGCTGGCGGCTGGGAGCCCGATCGCGGGGGGTGCCTGCACCCCCGGCGATGGGGCTCCCAGAAGCCAGGGGGGCGGGCCGGGGGGTGGCGGCTGGGAGCCCGATCGCGGGGGGTGCCTGCACCCCCGGCGATGGGGCTCCCAGAAGCCAGGGGGGCGGGCCGGGGGCTGGCGGCTGGGAGCCCGATCGCGGGGGGTGCCTGCACCCCCGGCGATGGGGCTCCCAGAAGCCAGGGGGGGCGGGCCGGGGCTGGCGGCTGGGAGCCCGATCGCGGGGGGTGCCTGCACCCCCGGCGATGGGGCTCCCAGAAGCCAGGGGGGCGGGCCGGGGCTGGCGGCTGGGAGCCCGATCGCGGGGGGTGCCTGCACCCCCGGCGATGGGGCTCCCAGAAGCCAGGGGGGCGGGCCGGGGCTGGCGGCTGGGAGCCCGATCGCGGGGGGTGCCTGCACCCCCGGCGATGGGGCTCCCAGAAGCCAGGGGGGCGGGCCGGGGCTGGCGGCTGGGAGCCCGATCGCGGGGGGTGCCTGCACCCCCGGCGATGGGGCTCCCAGAAGCCAGGGGGGCGGGCCGGGGCTGGCGGCTGGGAGCCCGATCGCGGGGGGTGCCTGCACCCCCGGCGATGGGGCTCCCAGAAGCCAGGGGGGCGGGCCGGGGCTGGCGGCTGGGAGCCCGATCGCGGGGGGTGCCTGCACCCCCGGCGATGGGGCTCCCAGAAGCCAGGGGGGCGGGCCGGGGCTGGCGGCTGGGAGCCCGATCGCGGGGGGTGCCTGCACCCCCGGCGATGGGGCTCCCAGAAGCCAGGGGGGCGGGCCGGGGCTGGCGGCTGGGAGCCCGATCGCGGGGGGTGCCTGCACCCCCGGCGATGGGGCTCCCAGAAGCCAGGGGGGCGGGCCGGGGCTGGCGGCTGGGAGCCCGATCGCGGGGGGTGCCTGCACCCCCGGCGATGGGGCTCCCAGAAGCCAGGGGGGCGGGCCGGGGCTGGCGGCTGGGAGCCCGATCGCGGGGGGTGCCTGCACCCCCGGCGATGGGGCTCCCAGAAGCCAGGGGGGCGGGCCGGGGCTGGCGGCTGGGAGCCCGATCGCGGGGGGTGCCTGCACCCCCGGCGATGGGGCTCCCAGAAGCCAGGGGGGCGGGCCGGGGGTGGCGGCTGGGAGCCCGATCGCGGGGGGTGCCTGCACCCCCGGCGATGGGGCTCCCAGATGCCAGGGGGGCGGGTCCGGGGTGGCGGCTGGGAGCCCGATCGGGGGGCGTGCCTGACCCCCCGGCGATGGGGCTCCCAGAAGCCAGGGGGGCGGGTCCGGGGTGGCGGCTGGGAGCCCGATCGCGGGGAGTGCCTGACCCCCCGGCGATGGGGCTCCCAGATGCCAGGGGGGCCGTCCGGGGGTGGCTCCTCGCAACCTGATCTGGATATTTGGAAGAGTATCACAAGGGGTTGTCCAGTGTCTGTGATACTGAGATTAATATCTGTCTCTCGGCCTTGGAATATTGAAAGGGATGAAATAAGGTGAATGTGCACCCTGTGCCACATGGCGAGTAATATCGGCCTGTCCCCTCCATGGATATTAGGAACAATATCCCAGACTGGGTGTACGCCTCCTGCTGTACAGAGTGCAATATCATCCTCTCCCTCCCAGGATAGTAATTACAATATCACTGGGCGGGAGCACACAGCCTGCGAATTATTATCATCCTCTCCAACTCCGTATACTAGGAACTATATCTCAGAATACTGTACCCTCAGTGCCATATTCGGACTGATAGCAAAGGCTTCTTCCGGGAATATTAGGAGCAATATTACCGCGTAGCTATCCATCCATTGCTGTAATTGGAGTCATGTGATACTCTACCCCCGTTCATATTAGGATCAGTGTCACGTGGTGAGTGTACACCTACTGCGATATTAAAACTAAAGTCCTGCTTTCCGACCCTGGATATTAAGAACAGCATCACAAGTAGGTTTACACTTCCTGTGGAATGAGGAATAATAATATGATTATTAATCATCAATGATCGATTTTAATAATTAGCAATGATACTAAAAATTCATAAGATACCATTATTAATTATGGATAATGATTTTCAATACATGATTATGCCTGCTTTCAATTAATTATTAATATTAATGTCATCAAATAATATTATTAGTTCCTAATACTAATCATTATTGTATTCCCAGCATCACTGGGTATTGATTTAAATCATATTAATTGCTAATATCATAATATTATTATTAATAGTGATATTACTAATCATTATGATTACAAATCGTTAACCTTTGAAACCAGTATTCATTTTTACTCTCTTTATTGTGATCATTAATATCAATAATTATTATTAATATTAATACAATAATGAATATTAATGATTAATAGACTTGCTCCTGATGTAAACCCGGGAGAGGACGATGTTAATTTCTATATCACAGATGGTGTACACCCCCCGTGACAGAGTTTCCAACTTCTGCTTGGGAGAGGAGGATATGACAATCAGTGTCACTGGAAGTAGAAACAACGGTGGGATACTGTTCTGAATATTGAGGGAGGAAGAGGCTGATGTGACTCCTAATAGAGAGGGGGCTACTCCCTCTGAGGGTGTGCACACTGGGGGTGTACAATCGTCTGAGAAGGAGTTGAAAATTTTCCGATGGGGAGATGATATTACTCAGAATATGAGAAAGAGGCTATGGATCCACAAGGCTCCCAGAAGCCAGGGGGGCGGGCCGGGGGTGGCGGCTGGGAGCCCGATCGCGGGGGGTGCCTGCACCCCCGGCGATGGGGCTCCCAGAAGCCAGGGGGGCGGGCCGGGGGGTGGCGGCTGGGAGCCCGATCGCGGGGGGTGCCTGCACCCCCGGCGATGGGGCTCCCAGAAGCCAGGGGGGCGGGCCGGGGGTGGCGGCTGGGAGCCCGATCGCCGGGGGTGCCTGCACCCCCGGCGATGGGGCTCCCAGAAGCCAGGGGGGCGGGCCGTGGGTGGCGGCTGGGAGCCCGATCGCGGGGCGTGCCTGCACCCCCGGCGATGGGGCTCCCAGAAGCCAGGGGGGCGGGCCGGGGGTGGCGGCTGGGAGCCCGATCGCGGGGGGTGCCTGCACCCCCGGCGATGGGGCTCCCAGAAGCCAGGGGGGCGGGCCGGGGGTGGCGGCTGGGAGCCCGATCGCGGGGGGTGCCTGCACCCCCGGCGATGGGGCTCCCAGAAGCCAGGGGGGCGGGCCGGGGGTGGCGCCTGGGAGCCCGATCGCGGGGGGTGCCTGCACCCCCGGCGATGGGGCTCCCAGAAGCCAGGGGGGCGGGCCGGGGGTGGCGGCTGGGAGCCCGATCGGGGGGCGTGCCTGCACCCCCGGCGATGGGGCTCCCAGAAGCCAGGGGGGCGGGTCCGGGGTGGCGGCTGGGAGCCCGATCGGGGGGCGTGCCTGACCCCCCGGCGATGGGGCTCCCAGAAGCCAGGGGGGCGGGTCCGGGGTGGCGGCTGGGAGCCCGATCGCGGGGAGTGCCTGACCCCCCGGCGATGGGGCTCCCAGATGCCAGGGGGGCCGTCCGGGGGTGGCTCCTCGCAACCTGATCTGGATATTTGGAAGAGTATCACAAGGGGTTGTCCAGTGTCTGTGATACTGAGATTAATATCTGTCTCTCGGCCTTGGAATATTGAAAGGGATGAAATAAGGTGAATGTGCACCCTGTGCCACATGGCGAGTAATATCGGCCTGTCCCCTCCATGGATATTAGGAACAATATCCCAGACTGGGTGTACGCCTCCTGCTGTACAGAGTGCAATATCATCCTCTCCCTCCCAGGATAGTAATTACAATATCACTGGGCGGGAGCACACAGCCTGCGAATTATTATCATCCTCTCCAACTCCGTATACTAGGAACTATATCTCAGAATACTGTACCCTCAGTGCCATATTCGGACTGATAGCAAAGGCTTCTTCCGGGAATATTAGGAGCAATATTACCGCGTAGCTATCCATCCATTGCTGTAATTGGAGTCATGTGATACTCTACCCCCGTTCATATTAGGATCAGTGTCACGTGGTGAGTGTACACCTACTGCGATATTAAAACTAAAGTCCTGCTTTCCGACCCTGGATATTAAGAACAGCATCACAAGTAGGTTTACACTTCCTGTGGAATGAGGAATAATAATATGATTATTAATCATCAATGATCGATTTTAATAATTAGCAATGATACTAAAAATTCATAAGATACCATTATTAATTATGGATAATGATTTTCAATACATGATTATGCCTGCTTTCAATTAATTATTAATATTAATGTCATCAAATAATATTATTAGTTCCTAATACTAATCATTATTGTATTCCCAGCATCACTGGGTATTGATTTAAATCATATTAATTGCTAATATCATAATATTATTATTAATAGTGATATTACTAATCATTATGATTACAAATCGTTAACCTTTGAAACCAGTATTCATGTTTACTCTCTTTATTGTGATCATTAATATCAATAATTATTATTAATATTAATACAATAATGAATATTAATGATTAATAGACTTGCTCCTGATGTAAACCCGGGAGAGGACGATGTTAATTTCTATATCACAGATGGTGTACACCCCCCGTGACAGAGTTTCCAACTTCTGCTTGGGAGAGGAGGATATGACAATCAGTGTCACTGGAAGTAGAAACAACGGTGGGATACTGTTCTGAATATTGAGGGAGGAAGAGGCTGATGTGACTCCTAATAGAGAGGGGGCTACTCCCTCTGAGGGTGTGCACACTGGGGGTGTACAATCGTCTGAGAAGGAGTTGAAAATTTTCCGATGGGGAGATGATATTACTCAGAATATGAGAAAGAGGCTATGGATCCACAAGGCTCCCAGAAGCCAGGGGGGCGGGCCGGGGGTGGCGGCTGGGAGCCCGATCGCGGGGGGGGGCCTGCACCCCCGGCGATGGGGCTCCCAGAAGCCGGGGGGGCGGGCCGGGGGGTGGCGGCTGGGAGCCCGATCGCGGGGGGGGGCCTGCACCCCCGGCGATGGGGCTCCCAGAAGCCAGGGGGGGCGGGCCGGGGCTGGCGGCTGGGAGCCCGATCGCGGGGGGGGGCCTGCACCCCCGGCGATGGGGCTCCCAGAAGCCAGGGGGGCGGGCCGGGGCTGGCGGCTGGGAGCCCGATCGCGGGGGGTGCCTGCACCCCCGGCGATGGGGCTCCCAGAAGCCAGGGGGGCGGGCCGGGGCTGGCGGCTGGGAGCCCGATCGCGGGGGGTGCCTGCACCCCCGGCGATGGGGCTCCCAGAAGCCAGGGGGGCGGGCCGGGCTGGCGGCTGGGAGCCCGATCGCGGGGGGTGCCTGCACCCCCGGCGATGGGGGCTCCCAGAAGCCAGGGGGGCGGGCCGGGGCTGGCGGCTGGGAGCCCGATCGCGGGGGGTGCCTGCACCCCCGGCGATGGGGCTCCCAGAAGCCAGGGGGGCGGGCCGGGGCTGGCGGCTGGAGCCCGATCGCGGGGGGTGCCTGCACCCCCGGCGATGGGCTCCCAGAAGCCAGGGGGGCGGGCCGGGGCTGGCGGCTGGGAGCCCGATCGCGGGGGGTGCCTGCACCCCCGGCGATGGGGCTCCCAGAAGCCAGGGGGGCGGCCGGGGCTGGCGGCTGGGAGGCCCGATCGCGGGA
>NW_027257726.1:0-42840 GCF_043159975.1 Macaca nemestrina
CCACTCCCGACCATTACTGGTGTAATTTCTAAGCCACTCTCTCACACCCACTCCCCTTTTTTTTTTTTTTTTTTTTTTTTTAAGAACCAGCTTTATGCCTATATTTTTTCCAAGAGAACCAGTTACCCCATTTCAAGTACAAATAAGACACGGTGTTTAAAAACCAAAAATGCCCATTTGCACAGAAGTCTCCAAATACCCAGTCGATTTAAGCCTTGAGAATAAGATCAAGCTGTTGGCTGAATACAACTTCCCTTTCCATCTGTCTGCCTGTGAGTTAGACACAAGGATGAAGCCACGAGCTAGGGACATAAAGGCAGGAACCAAGGTAGCGGAGACTCCAAATAAAAGCTGGAAGACCAACACAAATGCACCATACCCTGCACACCCTCCTCTCCTTCCTTTTCAGAATTTCCAGAGGATGAAACAGGGACCTTCTCAGACGTCCCACGATGCAGGCGGCCAGAGGGGAAGGCGGCGGCAGCCTGAATGAGGCGACCGGGAAATCACATTCCACAAACAGAAATTCTCCATGTGCTTTACATCCTCTGTCTCTGAAGAACTATGCCAGTCTAACAGTCGCTAGAAAACCGCATTCAAGTGTCATTTCCCATTTCAAGCAAAGAAAACAGTGGTGGGGCATGAGGGAAAAACATAGCCATGTGTTCTGGGCTATTAAATAAGGTTTTTTCTGTTATAAACGTATAATTTTACATTCTCAGATTTCTGTATAATTGATATGCTTCCTAATTAGCAGACATAGTAATAAAAAGTGAATTCCAAGTGTAAGATCGGAGGAACCGTTCACATGGCTTCAGGTTCTGCTACTGTGTTTCAACTTAAGAAAATGGTTCTGTGTGTTGGTAACAAGGCCTGAGAGTCTGTGTGAGAGTCTGTGTGGCTGTAATCAGGGTTCGTGTTGGCTCCCTAGCAGAGGATGTTACACTGTTACATTATCTTCTACAAAAAATCCTGAAAAAATGAAGGCTGAATAGACATACACACCCACCCAAAATAATCCAAATGTCCACCGATATGAAAAACAGATGAATTACGGCTTCCATCGTGGAATATTCTTCAGCAGTGAAAACAAACTATAGCCACAGGTGCCAACTAGGATAAAGACAACCTTTTAAACACGCTTAAAGTGAACTGACTAGGCAGAATTCCTTGATTACAGGCATCTGCTCCAAAAGGGTACTGTTATTAATCCTGTGATGTAGAATGATAGTTAGCAACCCTGTTTCGGGGCACATCTAGAAAAAAGCAAAATAATGACTACACAATTTTAAATTCTTTGTAAATTATAACTATTACTATGAAAATTCTAAAAATGTGAAAATCTTCCCAACTGTTATTGGACACGCTTCAAAATAAATACCCTGGCATTGCTTGCCACACCCACAGTTGTGCCAAAATAAATGAAAATATAGCCCAAGGTAGTAGAACTGAAACCTGAAGATGTACGAGCCGTCCCTGTCTCGCTATCTATACATCGGGTAGAAATTTAAGAGCAGGTAGTGACACTGCAATGCAAGGCTCAAACCAACTGGGTATTTGGAAACTTCTATGCAAAGTGGCATTTTCGGTTTTTAAACACGGTGTTATTTGTACTTCAAACAGGTAACTGTTTGGTTCCCTTGGAAAAAATATAGCCATAAACCTGGTTTTTTTAAAAAAATACGGGAGTGGGTATGAGAGAGAGTAGCTTAGAAATTTTAAAAGTATCAGCAGGGAGCAGTGGCTCATGCCTGTCATCCCAGCACTTTGAGAGGTAGGCCCAAGGGGCCTTTGAGGACACCGGTCTCCTCTGCTGCCTGCCTGCTGGACTGACCCCCCAGGACATTCACTGGGTTTCCACCCCGTCTCATTCAACATCCCAAGGGTGGTCTTCATCCTCGTCTGGGGCTCAGCTCTGCCCCAATTTCCTAAATCTCTGCCTTCAGAGCCTGAAAACACCCACACCCAGGGTCACCCTAAGTCCACGTTTACCCCAGAGAGTCCCCATTTTATGTTTTCCAGGCATCGCCTTAGTGATAATTTATCCTGTAAATTCCAACTGCCTTCACACCTCGCCCTTGCTGTCTCCCAGCAGACCCCACTCAGATGCACATGCCCCAGACCCCACACCCAGGTCTGTGCGTGCTGCCCTGCTCTGCCCATGTGGGGACCACCTCTCTTTCTTGAGGAATCAGCTGGCGATCATCTCCTTGTGGAGGGCTGCCCTGACTCCAACTCTCTCCAGCAAAGGCAGAAGCCATCCTCGGTACTTCCCCAAAACTCAGGCCAAGTATGAAGATGGCGCAGATGCTAGCTGTGCCTGGGATGCCATGGGCAGGGTCCCCAGATGCTCTGCACATGGCCCGGGGCACCGCCTGAACACAGCAAGTGCTGAAGAAATAAAACTGACGTGCACTGACCTCTGATAGGGCCTCCTTCACCATCCACATCTGTCTCCCCTCTGGACAGTAAAATCCACAAGACACAGAGGGCTTGTCGCTCATCTTCAAACTCCCAGGGTCACCCTGGTAGGTAAAGGGGACTCAAATGTCTTCTGAAGGAAGCGACTGGTTAGCTGCCAAGTTAAAGGGCCTCTGAAATTCAGAGCTCTGCATAGCAGTCCAGCACACTTTATTATGAATGACTCCAACCACAGCAGAAGTGGCCGTGGAACCAGTGCTAACCAATTCAGGGTTTGTTCACTGTTTCTCAGTTCATTATCACAACGCATTCTCACAGAGCAGCTGCGCACAGATCCTCAGACATCTACACAGAGTGGGACGATGGCGCCAAGTCACGTCAACGTCCTGTTGCAGACTGGGAGACAGCAGTCAGACACGGACCCAGGTAGAGCACAGACCTCGCGTTAAATCGGCTCCGTGTAAACAGCACTCCCTGCCAGGCCCTTTCCTATCTGCACAGCTTCTACAAATTCAACTCTCGCACCTGACACCTAAGAATACTGCACACCCCCATGTGAATCCCCTACTCACCTCCCAAAATGATCCGCCATGGCCGAGTACAAAAACTTTCAACATAAGGGAACTGGAGGGCATGTGGGGCTTTCTCGAGTCCCTGCTGCCTCCTGATGGGAGGGCCCAATGCTTCACACCCCTAGTGAAGGGCGGGTCTCTTCGGCCCCCAGGCTTTGACCTGGAGCTTAAATCAGCATTAACTAATTTCACCTTCCAGGACCAACTTCAAAGGCCTGCAAAGCCAGAGAAGGGAGAGGAGATGGAACACGCCCTCACCTCAGATCTGCTGCAAGCACACACTTCTCAGATGCATCCCAAGGTGCACAGCGTGTCCGATGCCTGTTTCACATCCACCGACCTGCAGGTCTTCTATGTGGCATCAGCCTCCTGGGCACTGGGAACAAGAGGTATAATGGCAAGTCCCTTCTGCAGCAAAGCTGAGGCAAAGGGACCCAACACATTGGAACTGACCTTTTTCTGACAGTCTCAAAACAGAAGGAAAATACTGTACAGTCAACTCCCCCTCACGCAGGTTTATTTACCTGTGACTCAGAGGCCATGACAGAGAACTTCAGGTTCTTACCGATTCCTATTTTCCCCATCCAGGAAGCCTTTGTTTTTAATATCGTACGAACTTGCCATTTTGTAGGCCAAAAACAGCAAATACTGGCAGTTTCCTACAGTTCAACTGAATAAAATATGATCATGGCCTTTTGTGAAACCATGAAGAAAAGGTGGATATCTCAATATGTGTTTCCAGACTGGCTTTGTTCCTGAAGCGGTAACTCTGTTCACTCAGGATATTAGACACTGAAGAATAAACATCAATATCCCACCAAGAAAACCAAAGGAATGAAATAATTTTGCATCCACCTTGGAACCTTTTTAGGACAAGGCAGGACACAAACTTCTAAAAAGCTGCAATTGTCCCTCTGTATACACAGGGACATGGATTCCAGAACACGCCCCGAGTTTACCCAAATCTACGTATCCACAGGACCCCACGGCCACCCTATGGAACCACATGTAGGAAACGTCGGCCCTCCACAAAGCCAGGTTTTTTCAGTAAGGGTTTGGTTGGAAAAAAAATTAACATAAGTGATCCTTCGAAGCTCAAAACCCATGTTGTTCAGGGTCAGCTGCATTTATTACTTGTGTCATATCTGAGGCCTGAAAGCCATCATTCTCGATACCTTAATGTGACGGTTAACAAACTAACTGTTCCGATTAGAAAGAGGAAAAAGCTTATTTTTAAGCTGACAATGAGAGTGGATGCGGCTACGGTGAACGGAGAACAGACCTAAGCAAGCACCAAGGCTGGGGTGACTGCCTGTGCTCAGACCCACCAGGGCCTGTTCTTCCATCTCCCTCTGCTGAAAGGGATAACCTCCTTCTCCCCCACGACTAAAGGGCCTTTTTAAAATATTCACACGAGAAGTGCTATGAAAAGCTGAAAGGTCACAGATAACATTTTTAAAAATAAACATTAACGTAAGCATTTAATTTTTGTATAAGGAGTAAGGAAAGGATCCAGTTTCAGCTTTCTACTTATGGCTAGCCAATTTTCCCAGCACCATTTATTAAATAGGGAATCCTTTGCCCATTTCTTGTTTCTCTCAGGTTTGTCAAAGATCAGATGGCTGTAGATGTGTGGTATTATTTCTGAGGACTCTGTTCTGTTCCATTGGTCTATATCTCTGTTTTGGTACCAGTACCATGCTGTTTTGGTTACTGTAGCCTTGTAGTATAGTTTGAAGTCAGGTAGCATGATGCCTCCAGCTTTGTTCTTTTGACTTAGGATTGTCTTGGAGATGCGGGCTCTTTTTTGGTTCCATATGAACTTTAAAGCAGTTTTTTCATACGAAAATTAATTCAAGATGGATTAGAGACTTAAATGTTAGACCTAGTACCATAAAAATCCTAGAGGAAAACCTAGGTAGTACCATTCAGGACATAGGCATGGGCAAAGATTTCATGTCTAAAACACCAAAAGCAACGGCAGCAAAAGCCAAAATTGACAAATGGGATCTCATTAAACTAAAGAGCTTCTGCACAGCAAAAGAAACTACCATCAGAGTGAACAGGCAACCTACAGAATGGGAGAAAATTTTTGCAATCTACTCATCTGACAAAGGGCTAATATCCAGAACCTACAAAGAACTCAAACAAATTTACAAGAAAAAAACAAACAACCCCATCAAAAAGTGGGCAAAGGATATGAACAGACATTTCTCAAAAGAAGACATTCATACAGCCAACAGACACATGAAAAAATGCTCATCATCACTGGCCATCAGAGAAATGCAAATCAAAACCACAATGAGATACCATCTCACACCAGTTAGAATGGCGATCATTAAAAAGTCAGGAAACAACAGGTGCTGGAGAGGATGTGGAGAAATAGGAACACTTTTATACTGTTGGTGGGATTGTAAACCAGTTCAACCATTATGGAAAACAGTATGGCGATTCCTCAAGGATCTAGAACTAGATGTACCATATGACCCAGCCATCCCATTACTGGGTATATACCCAAAGGATTATAAATTATGCAGCTATAAAGACACATGCACACGTATGTTTATTGCGGCACTATTCACAATAGCAAAGACTTGGAATCAACCCAAATGTCCATCAGTGACAGACTGGATTAAGAAAATGTGGCACATATGCACCATGGAATACTATGCAGCCATCAAAAAGGATGAGTTTGTGTCCTTTGTAGGGACATGGATGCAGCTGGAAACCATCCTTCTTAGCAAACTATCACAAGAAGAGAAAACCAAACACCGCATGTTCTCACTCATAGGTGGGAACTGAACAATGAGATCACTTGGACTCGGGAAGGGGAACATCACACACCGGGGCCTATCATGGGGAGGGGGGAGGGGGGAGGGATTGCATTGGGAGTTATACCTGATGTAAATGACGAGTTGATGGGTGCTGACGAGTTGATGGGTGCAGCACACCAACAAGGCACAAGTATACATATGTAACAAACCTGCACGTTATGCACATGTACCTTAGAACTTAAAGTATAATAATAATAAATTTAAAAAAAAAAAAACGTAAGCATTTAACAAGCCCATTACGATTTAAAGGAAAAAAAAAAACGGTATTAAGTTCCTGGGTGCAGGGGCTCATGGCCGTAATCCCAGCACTTTGGGTGGCCGAGGTGGGCGCATCACCTGAGGTCAAGAGTTTAAGACCAGCCTGGCCAACATGGTGAAACCCCTTCTCTAACGAAAATACGAAAATTAGCCAGGCATGGTGGCGGAAGCCTGTAGCCCCAGTTACTTGGGAGGCTGAGGGAGGAGAATCACTTGAACCCGGGAGGGAGAGTTTGCAATGAGCCAAGATCGTGCCATTGCACGTCAGCCTGGGCGTTGAGTGTGAAACTCCATCCCAAAAAGAAAAAAAAATATAAAGTTTTCCTTCCAATGAACCTATCATTCAGCCACCAAGGTATCCTATAGCTACTTATTCAGCCATGAGATACACCACAGGCGATATAGGCGAACAGGACACAGTTCTTCCCTGAAAGAAGGCTGCACCCTCAACAGAAGGGAGGCACATACTCCGAATGGAATCGGCATAGGAAACAGATGCTGCTGCAGGTTGAACTGGCTGCACAGAGCACCCACTCAGGTGTCTGAGAAACAAGGAGCCGCTGGTGCCATCACCTTCCATACCTGAGCTGGGACAGTGGGGAGCCTGTCATCACCAGGGACAAAGAGCCCCAGAACCACACAACGAGCTTACAAACTCACCAAGGCGATGACTGAGCAATGTGTGTGGAGTGATGCGAACACGCAGATGTCAGGGCCACGCGCGGCATTGGTTTTGTGCATCAACCTGAGCATGCCCGGGGTGCCCAGATGGCTGGTTCTGCATTATTTCTGTGTGAGATGCATGTTTGTCTCTGGACTGAGTGGAGACCCATCCTCGCCGGTGTGGGGGGCACCACCCTATCCCCCCAGGGCCCGAGTAAAACAGCAAGGCGGGGAAAACTGGGTTCACTCCACCTGTCTGGCTGATGGGCCAGTGACATCTGTCTTCTGCAGCCCGTGCTCCTGGGTCTCAGCTCCTCAGACCCTGGTCGGATCTGCAACCTCCGCTTCTCAAGTCTTCAAGCCACACCGTCTCAGGACTATAGCTTGCAGGCTGTGGGTCCTGGGGCTTCTTGGACTCTGTAGCCCCTGCAGCAGGCCTCGCCCTGGAGACACACGCACACCTGGCTGGCTGTCTCTCTGGAAGCCCTGACTAAAAGTCGCCCCTAAAAGTGGTCTTCAGGGTTTCTTTCTAGCCCTAAGATCCCAGCGCCCCTCCTACAATTCTAGGCGGAAAGGTGAACGGAGACCAATGGACAGAGGTGTGTGCGAGGACACGCCAGGCAGCAGCACTGGGCAGGAGGGCACTAACGCTCACTAAGCAAAGAATCAATGCTGCTTGCCACAAAAATGAGAGCAGTAAAGATTTCTTCAAACAGAAATGAGTTTGTTTCATGATTTGCTCTTAATACATAAGAAAGCATAAAAGTAGGCCTATTAACAATTACGTAAGTCTTTACAGGCCCTTGAACTACTTCTGTCCCTTTGTGTTTTTATAGAAAATAAGCCTGAGGTTAAAGAGAATAACGTCACTGGCCACAGCTGGGGCCACGCGAGGACACAGCTTATACCCCTGAGGTCCCTGGGTGCCCCATATCCTTCCCTTGCTATTTATGGAAATATGGGAGAAACCAGGAGGTCTGAGCGTGGACATGGCCGTGCTCCCAGGGGCCGAGGAAAGCACCCATCTGTCCAGTCTTCCCTCCACCCCGCGGTTTCCTCTTACTCAGACTCTTGGGCTGACGTGGCTCATGCACTCAGCAGCGCCATCATTAAACGTTTAGCTTTGCATCACGAGGGCCTCCTCTGGCCTCCTCTGACCACTCCTCAACCTGCAGTCAGCACTAGTCTGCAGGACACGCGTGGACAAAGTTGATGGATCACGGCCCCCAACGAGGAAGGTGCCAGGCAAGGAGTCGGAGAGCCGGGGATGGAGCAGCCCTCACCCAGGGAGGCGAAGGCCAACAGCGGCCACCACCGAGGGCCTCCCTTCCCACCCTGAGGGCAGCTCACCCAGGGAAGCGAAGGCCGACACCGGCCACCACTGATGGCCTCGAGGGCTCTCCCCACCCAGAAGGCAGCTTCGATCACATTTCCCATAGCACCAAGAGACCCCTGTATTGAGCACAAACCTTTCCAACCTTCGAATCAATAAGGAATCACAACACAGACATTCCCTCAATCCAAATGGCCAGCCCACAAAACAGACACGCAATTATACACATTTCTTGTGGGAAAATCAGTCAGTCCCTGGGGCCTCGCGCCAGGGGTGGGGGAGCATCATGGGGAGACGCCCCAGCCCCAGCCTGGTTCCTCCCTCTACAGCTCCTTTTCCCTCCTCTTCCCCCCACCCCTTCCCACCCCCTCCTAGCCTCAGAGGCTCCTTCCTCAAATTCTTTCCCCTTGATGAAGTCATTCATGCCCAAACTACAAGGCAAAGTCATGGGGGCTCAAGAGAAAATCCATACCGTGGCTCGCGTTTTAGATTCTCTTAAGTTTGAGAATAACCAAGCAAGAATCTTTGGCATGTGAATGTGGTCTGAAGGCATCTGAGCACAATGCCCGGCACTGGCCCGGAGTGGATCATGGGTGTCTCGGACATCTTCGCAACTCTACACCAATTATTTTGAAACACACCAGCAGAATAGAACCATGTGAATAGCTGCTTCTTAGTTAAAAGTAGGAAGAGACTCCAAAAGCTGCCCTCAAGGAACATCCTTCCCACCAGGAGTTTTCTGCATCGGGCCCTTCAGGCACAGGCAAGGCCCCCGGGCCCAACTCCCTCATCCCTGCGTCACAAAGCAGCAAAGACGGTGGGGAATAAAGCAAATGAAAGAGTCAGTCCCGCCCAAAATGGGCTCCAGAAGCCACAGCCACTCTCCCAGTGTGGGAGCCAAGTTCAGAGACCTGGAAACACCAGCGTTCCCAGGGAGGAGGGCAGAACAATGCCATTTCCCTCTAGTTTAGGGAGACACCACCCCACGTCCTCTAGCCTTGATAGAAGAGAGACTTCACATAAATGATTTCAATGACTCCACCACACACAGAAAGTGGGCTAAGGGCTAACACACCCATATAAATGCCTGGCAAAAACACATTAAATGAACACACAGATAAGCAAGGTTCTCCTGTTATCCACCAAATATTCAGAAACAAATCCAGTAAGCAATCTCTTTGCAATCAAAAGACCAATTCAGAGGTGCAGATTAAAAATAAACATACAACTGAACCCTTAATACACCAAGAACCAATTTCCACGGAAGTGTTATCACATCACCACCTCCCAGCTGAAGGAAGCAGCACTGGCCACTGACCAGCTGTTCACTCATGGGTCAGTGAACGAAAGACAGTGCTGTCCAGGACAACGATGAGATGTTAACCTGAAAAGGGCAAAATTGCAGAGGCTGGAGGGACCTCTCAGGTAACCTGGCCCCCTCAGTGGACAGAGGACCCCCGTGGGGCCACAGAGCCCAGAGCTCCAGTGTGTTCGGGGAAAGCACTCAACTGCAAACCTGATGATGTCCGAATGCCTTCTGCCCTTCTGCGTCTCTGCCCCACTAACAGGGAATCCGTGAATGCTAAGGAAATGTAACTCATTTTACAATATATGTAGATTTTTAGCAAATTAAAGATAAACAGTGACAAACTTTGAGAATTAACCAAAATATAGTTCAGTGAATGCCCAAACTCATAGCTAGTCTCCAAGAGGTGATAAGCTGTGTGTGGTGGTTAACGCCTGTAAATCCCAGCAGTTGGGGAGGCTGAGGCAGGAGAATCACTTGAGCCTAGAAGGTTGGGGTTGCAGAGAGCTGTCATTGTACTACTGCACCCAGCCTGAGAAACAGAGTGAGACTGTCAAAAACAAACAAACAAAAACAAATTAAAGGAGTTCAAATGAACTCGCCCATACCCTTTAAATTTTCATTTGGGTACATGGGGTGATCTAGTTCCTTTTTCCCTTGCAATACATGAATAATCTAATAATTAAATATAATCTAACAATTATATGGGAAAATTTAATTATTTTCCCATTTCATTATTCCCTATCTCAGGGAAAAAGTTAAAAGTATTCCCTATTTCAGGGAAAAAGCTAAAAATCATTTTAAACCTTCCTTCCACAAAACAGTATACTCAGTCATCTCTATCTGCTTTTTCATGTGGAATTCAGCTTCACATGCTTACAATGCAGTTTTTGTTAAACAGCGTTTCTGTAGACAGGCAAGAGAAAGAAACACTTGGTCTATGTAGAAGCAGCAGAAGACATGTTTTAACAGAAAAGGGAGAAGATACCACCGTGTGAATCTGGAAATTCTGTCCTCATCTTGTCCACACACACAGAAAACACCCAAGCACGTGCCTAGTGTCCAACAAGAGCACAGAAAGGATAGGGATCCCTCCAGTTGTTTAATGACCAGCCCCACTTGTTACCGCCACATAACAAAATCCGCACGGCAACTTCAGCACGTTTCATTCACGATTCCACGGAAATCAGGCTGAAGAACATACAGATGTTTTGCCCACATTTAAAAATCCAAGTGTGGGACTCAGAAATAAAACAAATTATGGGTTCACTTCACTTTTCCAAATTTTTACTTGGAGAAATCTATAAAGTTCTTGTCAGTTACATCCTTAAGGTTTTCAATAATTTTTCAATGCAAAGATCGGGCAAGACTTGTAAAGAGGTACACACATACGGCCCAGCGCGGTGGCTCACACCTATGATCCCAGCACTTTGGGAGGCCGAAGTGGACAGATCAAGAGATCAGGAAACCGAGACCATCCTGGCTAACACGGTGAAACCCCGTCTCTACTAAAAATACAAACAATTAGCCAGGCGTGGTGGCGGGTGCCTGTAGTCCCAGCTACTTGGGAGGCTGAGGCTGGAGAATTGCATGAACCCAGGAGGCAGAGCTTGCAGTGAGCTGAGATTGCACCACCGCACTCCACAGCCTGGGTGACAGAGGGAAACTGTCTCAAAAAAAACAAAGGAGGTACACACATTCATGCCACATTCTTCTCTCAAAGAGACAGGCCCTTTCTTAAGATTCCAGAAGTAAATGTGGTTGTCACCCTGCTTTTGAGAGGATGGGCTGTGTTTTTTTTTTCTTTTTTTTTCTTGAGACAGAGTCTCACTCTGTCGCCCAGGCTGGAGTGCAGTGGCCGGATCTCAGCTCACTGCAAGCTCCGCCTCCCGGGCTTACGCCATTCTCCTGCCTCAGCCTCCCGAGTAGCTGGGACTACAGGCGCCCGCCACCTCGCCCGGCTAAACAGACTTTCCTCCATGCACCAAGGATGCACCATGGGGGCAGTGCTGCCGCCGCCTCCCCAGTCTCTGCTCAGGGTGGGGCAAGGGGAGCTCCGTTGTCTCCCGTATACACCGTCAACAGGCCAGGTGCTCAGAAGGAGGCTTCCAGGACTCGCTGTAGGCATTCGTCAGCAGGGCAGGCAGTGCCTCGTGCTGGTGGGCATCCAGCAGTAAGGGAGTCTTGCACTTCACTCCCTGGGCCCAGCCCCTGAAAGAGGGGAAAGAGACACCTGTATCGTAACTTATGTGTATTTATAGACACACAGAGACTCTGCAGTGCAAGGTGCAGAACTAGAAGGAATCATGGAAATAAGAGGGAAGACATTTGGTGACGACTGGCAGAGCCACCTCAAGCCTCAGCACTTCCTGCCGGAGCCCTCACTGACCAGACTCCTCCAGGGTCACTGCCACTGCCTTGCCCAGCTCATGACAGGGCAGACAGTGACAGAGCCTCAGAACAACCTCCCACTCTTTCCTCACCAGCCCAGGGTACGAGCTGTTCATGAGTGTCCCAAAGCCTGAATGCGGGAACACAGAGGTGACTGAGCAGAAAGGGGGACAGCCACAATGGCCGCGGGTGTGCAGACATTGCGGGGCACCCCAGCAGCCCTTTCCGTCTTAAAGAGGACGGCCACTGGTGTGCGGATGCTCCCGCGTGACCCAGCCGTCCTTTCCATCTTATAGGGGAATGGCCACGGGTGTGCAGATATTCCCAGGTGCTCCAGAGACCTTTTCACCTTAAGGAGATTTTCACAGTCTCATATCAGTCTCCAAACTATTCAGTGAGGTTGGAGGAGTATCACTGTGGACCAACACTGATTGGCACCAAGTAAGGGCAATTTTATAACCATGTCTCAACCATGAAACAATCAGGTCTTTGGCCATCTGGTCTAAGCTTTTTCTGTAACAAAGTTGGATAATTAAGTTGAACTTTGGTTTTCCAAAGCTTGTTACAGAAACCACATCTTCCTAGGTGTGGCTCTGTGGTGTCACGAGGGCTCTGGCGTGCTCTGAAATGAATTTGCCACTTCAGCCTACACTCTACTCCCTTGTTTGGTTAAAGAAACCCAAAAAGCAAAATTTGTTTTGGCCAATCGCGTGCTGACCCAACTGCAGAGGTTTTAATTAGAGTACTTTCATTGCATCATAGAAAGCAAAGTCATATAGATCAACTCATTATTACCACTCCAAAGGTTTAGTAAATCTCCAGATAATCAGGCAAACATTTTAAGAAGCTACATTAAGGTTTACAATACTCAAAATTTAAAACTACATCCATGCTTCCAAAAACCACCATTCCCATTTTAGATGGCCAAATGCATATGAGAAAGAAAGAAACGTGCTGAGCGCATTTTTTGGGTAATCTTATGGAGAAACTGCCACTTTAAAAATGGCTCTAGTCCCTGGCTCCAGATGGGTGTGGTGGGTTGCCTCACTCAATTTCAACTCCACCTGAAGCTGGGACACTAGAAATCCATTCCCACACTCCAGGGCACCAGAATTCCCACTTCTGGAAACAGCCAGGAATGCAGACCTGTAGCAGAGAATTCTTTCCTGCCCACCCTAACTGTCCTCTGTGGAAGGCGACAGTCAAAGACAAGTCCATCCCCCTAGGCGCAAATGCACCACGAAGAACCATTTCAAGGTGGGAAGTGATTGATCAGTGGGAACAGGCAGTTTAGCTAATCACTTATAAGGCAGAGAAGGGGGGTTTGAAGGCCTGTACCTGGTCTTGTCCTCGGTAAATGGTCATCCCACCAGTCAGCCTAAGCCACATGGGAACGGGCTTCTTGAAGTAAAAGTGGGGGCGCAGTTGTGGGGAAGGGGAATGTCTTAACCATCACTGTTTTGAAGGATCACAGGGCTCAGGCAATGTTCAGTATTATCACACACCAAGGTTTTTACAGTCTGAAGAAAACTACAGTCCTAAGGTGTCAGTTCTCAAAGTCCTTAAGTTCCTCCTGCTAAGATTCCCAGAGGGTCTCCACTTCTTGCACCGAACCCCAACTTGCACAGGCACCTGCGTCCTTCTCCTGCAGCAAATGCAGATAAGAAGCTGTGGCTCTGCTGCAGTAATGATGCCATGCAGCCCTAACACCACAGCAGAGCAATGGCTCTGGCCTGAATGTCCCCAAAACCTCATGCTGAAACCATCTCCGAAGGGATACATTAAGAGGTGGGGCCTTTGGGAGGTCCTGCTCTCAGGACTAGGGTTGGTGTCCTTCTTGGGAGGCCTGGAGGAGCCCTCCTGCTCCTCCACCACGTGAGTTCTGACGAGATGACCGCTGCCACGCAAGACCCGGCGAGATGCTGCCGTCTGTGAGCCACAGGCCCTGGGGCACCAGATGTGCAGGTGCCTTGACCTTGGACTGCCTTGACCTTGGACTTTCCAGCTTCCAGAGCTGTGAGCAATAAATGTCTCTTTACAAATCACCCAATCGACAGCAGCCGGACAGAGACAGTAATGTCACAACATGAGTCACTTTCTCAGTGGGCCAGAGGACTCCCCATGAGCCACCACTGTAAAGCAAGAACTCCCTGGAGGATGGAAAGGGGTTCACAAGGAATTCTACCCAGCACCAGGGTGTCTGTCCTTTCTTGCAGGAAGACAGCTGAGCCATGGCAGGAAACTACAGGGTGGGTGGGGCTGGACAGTAATGTGTCACCTGCTCATCTAAGCCTCAGTCTCCTGCCTCTCATCACGACAGTGGGGGTAACACCCCCCTCACCTGAGCTGTTGGGGGAGGTAAGAGTGCTGGGTGATTAACAATTGTTAGTTCCACAGAAATAAGGCAAAGAATCTGCCCCATGTCTTATAAAACCAAATCAGCCCAGGAATTCCACATCACTACTAATTTGCATGGGAAAATACCAGATTCTCCTAAGTTCTGGCATGTCATTTGTATTAATAAAGTTTGCAGAGTTTTCACATACTAAGTATATAAAACAGGAAAATAAATCATGCAATTTGGAGGCTGAAGCAGGAGACTCACTTGAGCACAGGCGGCGGAGGTTGCAGTGAGCCGAGGCCTCGCCACTGTACTCCAGTCTGGGTGATAGAACGAGACTCCATCTCAAAAAATAAAAAAAAAAAAAAGATTTTGCTTCTTCATACTAGTAAAGTGGGCAGACTCTACATGCCAACTCTTATTCAAAGGTCGCCTAACACTGACTCAGGAACTCTGGCCCTGATGTGCTTGGAGTTTTAATCCTAACAGTGTTAAAGACCACTCCCCCAGGAGCTCTGAACAAGTACTCCAGGTATACGCTGAACAAGACCACACACTCTGACCGAAATCTAACTTCCCAGACCCAAACTACAGAACCACAGAAGACACTGCTTCTGTCCAACTTTTTGTTCTGCCATCGTTTGTGTCCATTATTTCCTACAAACCATCTCATTAGAATTTAGGGCACACAAAAGGCCAATACAACAGGGTTACTTTTCAAAGGTTTGGAGGTGAAGAACAGATACAATGCATTAGCTTCCTATTGCTGCTGCAACAAATTACCACAAATGCAAACCTCCTCTCAGCCCTGGGAGTCAGGAGTCCCAGGGCTGAAGTCAAGGGCTCAGTAGCTTGTATTCCTGCCTGGAGTCTCCCAATTCATAGAGGCCACCATGCAGCTTGGCTCACAGCCCCACACCCCTCCTACCACTGCCCCGGCCTCAGCCCTGCACCCCTCCGGACCCTGCCCTTGCCCCACACTTGCCCTCACCCCCACAGCCCTCTGGCCTCTATCTCGTCCTCAGGTCTCCTCCTCTGAGGCAGACCCTCGTACTGCCTTCTCAAAAGGCACATGTGAAGACACTGGACCCGCCTGGACAACCCAGGGTCCTCCGCCATCTCACTGTCCGTTACACTCACATCTGCAAAGCCTCTTTTGCCATGGAAACTTCATTATACTAACAATCATTTAACAAGTCCATTATAATGATGTGAAAATTGGCATTGTTTTCCTCCTAATGAACAGATCAGTCACCCATGTAACCTATAAATATTTGACTATTAAATATACAATACTGTAGGAGACAGAGATGAGGAAGACGGTTCCTCCCTCAAAGACGACTGGACCCTAGACGGAGGGATAAACATTCTGAACAGAATCAACATAACTCAACATTTGAGTCGGAGAGGTCAAGCAATGAGACGTTCAAAAAAGCAACCAGAAAGTATGTACTGTGCCTGTAGTTCACATCTGCGCCTGGCGTCATGAGCACGAGCATGCGGACACGCACACAGGGCCCAAGTGTAAGGTCAAATATAAGGAGCTTTCCACTGTAGTATTTAACTAGATCTTATTACAAAATAGCCTCCTGATTTTTATCCAAAAAGTTCTCTGTAATTAAGGAAATTAATTTTCCCCTAAAAGGCATTTCTCTAGCTATCATTCCATATAAACTAAATGGGCATATTAAAGAAAAAAGACAAATGTTTGACTTCGGGGGTTTGCCTACGACTTGAATAAGCATGATTTTCTTCTGGCCAAGCAGGGAGCAGTTGGACCAGACTGGAGGGAAGGAAGAACAAATTTCCACTCTGACCTCAGTTGGGCACCAGAGTCTTCCCTGTCAGAATGTGGGTGTGGTGCTTCCCACACACCAGCCTCTGACGAAACTCAGCCCAAGGGTGTGGGAAAAGGCTGTCTACTTCTGAAAAATCTACAAAGTGCAGACACATCAAAAGCTTCAGAAGACTGTAAAGGGCCAAGGAGACCACTACACCCTTGGAGTTTACAGAAAATGGTCAGCATCACACGTGCCTGAGGTCCAGGGTCAGCTCCCGGCTGCCGCGACGCCGTGAACGCAGCCCTGGCTTCCCCTCTGATGCAGAGAGCTGGTCACTCCGCCGGCAGCACTCAGAGCTCAGAACATTCTAGAGGAAAGCAACGTGTCCCTTTTAAAATGGGGAACCGGGGCAGCACGACTGAAGCTCTACGACTGTCTCAACTACTGGGTTTCGGGGTAGCATTAGGAAATCGTGAGAATCCAAATCTCAATTTCATACAGATTCCAGATTCACTGCAGGTTCCAGAATTTCCTGAGACATTCTTCCAATTTATCACTCAGGATTCCCTTGCCAAAGCTAATAAAGTCTACATTCCTTAAGGAAAACCCACCATAAGCACCACCACAAATAAGATCAACTGACTGACGCCCGCCCTTTGCACCAAACCTATAAACTGTTACTCACACAAGACTGTGCTGGAGGCAGCTCTCAGCTGAAGCCGAATCTGTGAGACTTCATTATCCCCCATTTTGGATCGAGTGTGAAGACTGTCAGCAAACCAGGGCCCCAGTGTAAAGCAGAGAACAGATCCTCTGATGCCTGCCTGAACATTTCCTTCCCACCTCTGTCTTGGATATTGAACACCCTCAGAGCTACTGAGTCACCCACATTTGCAGGTCATTTATCCAGCCACCAGGATAACACAATTATGCGATAAAAATGCCTTCTCAGGGCTTTGTCATACTCAACAAGGCAGCTCAGAAGGCTAGGTAAGCGCAAGAAAGGGGGAAGCGTCCTCCAAACAGACAAAAACCAAGGAAAACCGTGCAGAGACTCGAGAGAGAGAGCAGAAACACAGCCCGCTGTAGCCTTTCAGGTCCTGCTGGCCGCAGCCCTGCGTTAGGTGGCACCATTTCCACAGATGCATCCTGCTGGGCCCACTTGAAAGGTCCCGCTTGCGAGACACTCACCCCCACTTCCAGCTCCTGCAAGACCCGCTGCAGCCCCACTCCATCCTGGGGGCCGACTGTGCAAGTCTTCCCGGCGAGACCCCTCAGAGCCTACTCAGTGTCTGAGACTGGGAAGCACCAAGGATCCAGAAAGGCACAATCCCGTTCTCCTCGTGCTGCTTTCTGGGTTCCAAGTTGTCTAACGAGTCCTGCATAAACCCCGGGCTGGGGAGCCAGCCAGGGCCCAGCAGCACCCAGCTCATGCGCTCCACTCACCCCACAGAGGACCACGGAGGCCCCAGCACGCTCTGTCCGCGGGGCAAGACACCAGAAACAGCCACAGTTCAGGGTTCTGCCACCCGCCCCGCTGCCGTCATTACCTCCTGGGATCTGAATTCTCATTGGTTGGAAAGGTGATCCCACAGCTCCGCTGCCTTAATTACCTGCTGGGATCTGAAATTGTATTGGTTGGAAAGGGGATCTCATTGCTCAAGCACTCCCTGCTGCCTCCTTGCAAACAACATAAAAAATCCAAAACCCCTTGTAAAGAACGTTTACTATAACCTCAAAACAAGACACATCCCGAGACCAAGGAAGATACACACGCACATCTGACACCCGGTGGACGTCAGTGACCGACGTCACGGCTTCCGTGTGGCGTGTGAAGCAGGAGGCCTGTCACGGTGACTCAGGCTGGGGTCTGAATGGGGGTCTTCCAAGCAACTAGGCAACCAGGACGCACACCCCAAAACCCAAGTCCCCGCACTCATGTACCTGGCAGAAATGCTGCGTGGCCATCGACACCAGTTGTGAACCAAGACCGATCTGTGTCCTGTGGCCCTCACAACGTCCGTACATGCCTGGGCCCAGCAGAGGCCCGCACGGCACCCTCCTCGCCTCCAGTGGGGCTCTCTCCTGCCAAAGGGGATGGCCCTGAAGTCCGTTGAGATTTCCAAAGCTCTACAAAGTCGTGCTTCCTCCTGCTTGTTCAGAAGGCCTAAAGCCCTGAAGACACCAGTGAGAATTGACCTAGCCTCTTAAGGCAGCTCAAATACCTAAACACAGGAACGCTGGACCTCTCTGCCCTCGAGAGCAGCCGATAACACACTGGGCTAAGCAGAAGGTACAGATGTCACATCCAGAAGCCAGTGGCGCTCAAGATTGCATTCCAGGAGCCGCCCATGTGAGTCCCTCCAAGGCTTCCAAGTCCCACTTGATTGTTTTCATCGTATCTCTATAACATCAGAGACATTATATCTCACGGTATCTATGAGATCGTCTCCACTTTTATGAGCACATATGCTCCCTGACTTACCATGGGATGAAACTGTTCCAATAAACCCAGCGTAAGCTGAAAATATCCTAAATAGAAAGTGCATTTGACATCATAGTTTCAACTTACAACGGGTTCATCCAGAGGCAGCCCATCTTGGGCCAAACAATGCACTGAGTGTGACTAGTTCACACCATCACAAGGTTGAAAAAAAAAATCAGATATGTAACAATTGGGAGCCAGGGACCCTCTGTATTGGGGCTCCTGTCTTCAGAGACAACAGAAACCTCTTCTTAGACAAGAATCACAATTTATAATCCTCAAAATGTTAAACTTAGTTTAACAATCTAGACGTTCAAACAAAGCCAAAGTAGGCCCACAAGGCCGTTTGTGCCCTTCACTAAGACGCACGACTCTGTAATAACCCTCACCACAGCCCCTCAGGGTGGGTCCCAGAGGCAGTTGAGGCTTGTGGCTACGGACACTAACGAAACCAAAATCAGAGTACGCAGGTGCAGTCAAGTCATATGACTTCTCCACTAGCATATGCACAAATGTTCATCAGCAAATCTCATCTTCGCTTTACCTCCCTCCCATGACCTAAAAAGGAGTCCACCACACACACCCATACACACACACACCACTTCAAAAACATAATTAGTACTTGCATTCAATTCTGGGCATTCGGAATAGACCTAATGGGTGATTAAATCTCTCCTCCAACCCATTGCTTAGTCTTCTTAGAGGATGAAGGATTTTGCATAACACAAGTCAACATATAAAACATCTGCTATAGAAACAGACTTTCAAGTGGTCCTCATTAGAGTGATTCAACTAATATACAAAGGACCCAACACACAGCACAGTGTATATTAGAAGAATGATTAATTTGTTCCCCTAAAAATCCTAATATCTACACAGAAAAAATACCCAATACACATTTTATCATTCTTTACCAGTATAGTCATACAAAGGAGTATCACAAAAGCAAAAGAACAGATTTGGTTTGACTCACAGTTCTAAGTTTAATATAAAATTGCTAAAACCACCAAGACAAACATGACTATGAAATATTTAACGATCTTCACCTAAATTCAAGTCACCATTCAACCACCAATACCTCTGCTCTCCTTACGGGAACTTTCCAAAAGTAAATTCTGGAATTAACAGGACAAAATTTTCTGGTGATAGAAATTAGGAAGAAATTGGTTGAAGGCCGTTCCTTGGCTGTCAAACTTTTTCTCAATAATATTTTGTAAAAGAAAAGCGTCAAACAGATCTTTACATTAACTTACAATCTATCAAGCAATACTGGAGCAAGCTTTAAATATTAGCCACATTCTGTCAGGGCTGACTAACATTAAATCAGTATCAGTCTCATGTCTTGTAGGATCCACAGCTCATCTTCTTAAAACCACTTAAGATTTCATAATTAACTCAATTAAACAATGTAAGTCATCTCCTTGATCTTTGACATGAAGGGGTCATTTTCCCCCAAAATAGTACCTCTTTCCTTGACATGATTTAATCTGTGGTTAGAGTATTTAAGAGGATTTCTTTCCTTCTTAGAAAATAAAATATACACCTTTCCAATATGAAAAACTCTAACTGATAATGCCATAGCTTACCCAGGTCAAAAGCATTTTTTTTTTTTTTTTTGAGACGGAGTCTCGCTCTGTCGCCCAGCTCAGGCTGGAGTGCAGTGGAGCGATCTCGGCTCACTGCAAGCTCCGCCTCCCGGGTTCACGCCATTCTCCTGCCTCAGCCTCCCGAGTAGCTGGGACTACAGGCGCCCACAACCGCGCCCGGCTAATTTTTTGTATTTTTAGTAGAGACAGGGTTTCACCGTGGTCTCGATCTCCTGACCTTGTGATCCGCCCGCCTCGGCCTCCCAAAGTGCTGGGATTACAGGCGTGAGCCACCGCGCGTTAAAAAAAGAACCTAACTGCATCTTTGGACCTTATGTGAGGTAGTGTCCAGGGTCACTGGGACCTCTACTTGGCCAGTGTAGCTGGGTACCAATTAAAGACAGAAACCCAAGCATTCACTCAAAGCCCCTTCCCAGCTGTTCATCCTAGTGGAAGAAGCCATGAGTACAAACGAATGCGGCATTCTACGGAGGGCTTTGGGGATAGGCTGCTTGAGAACATCAAAGTGGCTCACGTCCCCCGAGTATAAAGCCAGTGACTGCTCTCAGCTTCCATCCACAGTAGCCAAGGTCTGGAATCACCTGAGTGCCCGTCAACAGGGGATGAAGGGAACGTGGCCCGAACACACACAGGAGCAATACTCCACCACACAGCGGAGAGCCCTGTCATCCGCGGCAGCATGGATGGAGTTGGAGGACATTACGTTAAGCAAACGAGTCAAGCAAGGAAACGGCGCATGTTCTCACTCATAAGCAGGAGCTGAGAGCAGATCTCATGGAGGCCAAAAGTAGGTGGTCAACAGGGCCCAGCAGAGCCCACTCATAAGTAGGATGGGCAGAGGCTGGTAATGTGCACAAACACACAGCCTAATGGGAACACGAGACCTACTATTGATAAATCAGCAGGGGGATGGCAGTGGGTCATCTACTGTGTATTTCAAAACAGCTAGGAGAGAATAACTTAACATAACCAGCACAAGGAAAAGAAACTATTTAAAGTGAAAGACATCCCAAGTACACAGATTTCATCAATATAGGGGTGAATCAAGGTATCACATGCACTCTGAAAATATGTACGTATATTATGTATCAACAGAAACAAAAACCAATGACAGAACCATTTGCGAAGCACGTGCAGGAGAAGAATGGGAAGCCTGACATGGTGTGGCTGTGTGTCCCCACCCAAATCTCATGCTGAACTCTAACCCTATGTTGGAGGTGAGCCCTGGTGGGAGGTGATTGACTCATGGGGGTGGTTTCTAATGGTTTAGCATAATCCCCCAAGTGCTGTCCTCATGATCGTTCTCCTGAGATCTGGTTGTTTGGAGGTGCATGGCACCTTCCCCTTCACTCTCTCTCCCCTTCCAGCCATGTGAAGACATGCCGGCCTCCCCTTCACCTTCCACTCTGATTGTAAGTTTCCCCAGATGTAGAAGCCTGTACAACCCACAGAACTGTATGCCGATTAAACATTTTTTTCCTTATTACCCAGCCTCAGATAGTTCTTTATAGCAGTGGAACAACAGTACAGCCCTCAGGACCAGCAATGTTTTCCTTCTACCCAGCGGCCAACAAGGTCCTACACCGTAGCTGGTTTTCCAAAGCTTTGCCAGAATGCTGAAGCTGTTTTGGGGATACTAACTTTCCCCATCTCTGGCAAACCAGATGGGGCATCCTATTTGCCTCTTACCACCTTTCTCAGAGAAACCCAACCTCTGAAACAGCCTCCCCCAGGGGCCTCCTTCAGCAGCAACAAAGCTGAGTGTTCCTTGCACTTCCCTTCTTCTGAACAAGTAAACATCTTAAGCTTGTTTTTCCATCTTCCCAGCTCATTGAAAAAAAATCTTATGCTTTCTATTTTCCTGACACACACACACATGGAAGAGAAGTGCCGTGAGGGCAGGGGCTCTTGTTTTCCCGGATCTGAGCCTGGCCCTCAAACACTAGCCGAATACTAACACAATATCCAGAGGCAGAAATGCAAATATCCATATGACTTCAAATACCCTAAGGACCTAACAGGCCGAGTGGCCCATGTAACTATGGTGTGCTGGGCCATTCAACTGGTGTCCAAATCCCTGTCCAATTGAGCTCTTTAATTTCGAGACTTTTCAGACAGCTGTTTTGTTGTTGTTGTTGTTCTGTTTTGTTTTTATTAAAGGGATATGTTACAATTATAATCAAGAATATCCCAGGCCGAGTGTGGTGGCTCTTGCCTGTAATCCCAGCACTTTGGGAGGCCAAGGTGAGCGAATCACCTGAGGTCAGGAGTTCAAGACCAGCCTGGCCAACATGTTGAAACCCCGTCTCTACTAATACAAAAATGAACCAGCCATGGTGGCAGGCACTTATAATCCCAGCTACTCAGGAGGCTGAGGCAGGAGAATGGCGTGAACCAAGAGGTGAGGCTGCAGTGAGCCAAGATCGTGCCACTGCATTCCAGCCTGGGCAACGCAGCAAGACTGTCTCAAAAAAATAAAAATAAACCAATACTCCCAGTTAGTTCTTCACCAATGTCAGATACATCAGTTTCAAGAAAAATATGAAAGCATGTTTTTATATTTCAGTGTTGAATTTAACCATATCTTTTAACCATACCTTTTAAGGAGATATGAAGATAGAACTTCCTCAAGGATTGGGGGAGAGAAAAGCAGTTAAGAAAATCTTAAAACCTCAGGAGAAAAACAAGTATGGGTTAAGACCTCAAGGCAAAACTTTTTCTTTGCACTTTGATTTCAAAAGAACAGAGATGCCCAAATTATGAACTCTCCCATCTGCATTTTATATTCGTCTGTGTCCTTTGAAAGGCTGGAGATGGGATCCCAGGTATTTACTTGGGATGCCAGAAGAGATGCAGCTTCACCCCCCCGACCTCCATGGTTTGCTTAGCCCCTTCACCAGTGGATCTCACCAACAGATGACACATCCACGCCTCATCCATGGCAGCACAGAAAACCACTTGGAAGACAGCCACTCCCACCAAGCTTCCTGACTTTGGTGTTTAAAATCTGCATCATTTAAAATCTGCATCTCATACGTGAGATTACACTCCTCCGAACAACGACATTGCCACTGTCATTTCACCCAAAAGGGCTTTAGGAAGTGACACGCGGTCCAGACGCCAGAGGTCGCCGGCCGCCTTACTCTAGCCTAATTCCTTTGTGCCTGTATGGAGGCTTCACAGATACAGCCCATTAATGACTGTATGAGAAGCTCAGGGCATAGACGAACTCAGTGCTGAATTTTTTCCATTTATCACCCTTTGTTTTGTCCAGAAGACAGCTGAGAAAGGCGGGGGCAGATCATCTCCTCGAGTGTAATGACTCTAGCCACTTCTCTTCACCCCAGGTCACCACTCAGTCAACACCCTTTTGAGAAACCAAAGCAATTCTGTTTCCTTCACTCTGGGTTCCAAGCACTAAATTCCTCCGTTTTATCAATTAGATTATCAAGCAGCCGTTTGTAATCTGGACTGCAATCTGATACGAAATTTAAAGCTAATTTAAGTTGCGGTAATAGCTCCTATTCACATTATAGATAAGGCATGAATGAAAACTTTAATCTGTTCATAGGACCAACTTTGTAAACAAACCAATTATTCAAGCAATGATTGTCTTCAGTTAGATGCAAATTACTTTGCTCATAAAAGATTTTCCAGTAGGAATTTTTAAATCCATGGTCTGTCTTTTCTGAGCCTGTCTCTGCACCTTCCCCTGAGTGCACAGCAGGACTTCTCAGGGCATCCCATCAGCAGGCCCACTGAAGAGAATAAGCCCGCAGCCCCCAGCCCAGGAATCAAGTCCGAGCCCCAGCAGCCCCTCGTCCAGCCGGGGCTTCCTCACCAGCACAGCACCCAGAGGTCTTCCAGGTTTAATGCCACGTGTGCGTGGAAAGTAGAGTGCTGGAAGGAACACAATAGACATTCAACAATGCAAATTCCCCCCTGGAACAGCCCAGCAATCCTCTGTACCTTCCCCCAAAGTACCCATGCTAGGCAGGCGTAGAGTCCAATGGGGGTGCCTAGGAATCGGCATTTAACACTATTCTGATGAATAAAAGTTTGAGAGGTCGGCCAGCGAGAGGCTGTCGTGGCCTCCACTCATTTGCAGGCTCTGAAGAGACACAGATTCAGGTAACAGGCCAGACAGGACAGGACAAGGATGGGGAGGTGGAGGGCAAATTCCATGGACCACCATCCGCCCCGCCATCCCCACTGAGACTCCGTGATTTAAAGAGAGGCAAAGCCAGGGAGAAAAGATGCCCGCACCACACGAGCGACTGAGATTTCACCTAAAGCACGCAGCATGTGGCTGAGGGCCAAGGTTGGGCAAGCCAGGAGCACACAACGAGGTTCACTGGCCCAGAGATGTCTCCCACACCCACACCCCGTGCAGACCTCCCAAGCACTGCCTGTGTCTCCTGCCTGGTTTAGTTCCTCCCCGCCTTCTACTGTGTTGGTTTCTCAGCCGCCACCCACCACCACACAACCCTCTCTACAAGCTTGGTGGACTGAAAAGAGCGGGGGCGGGTAAGATCTGGGCTCTGGGGCCAACGTCCTGCCCGAGACATTAGTTCCAACCCGCCTAGCTGTGATGTGAGCCCCCGAGATTTCTCAAATGTGAGATGGGAAGGTAACTGAACCCACTCACCAGGACGGCTGTGCAGACTGAGATTACATATAGCCACACCTCGGCATCCACCACACGTGGGACCCCAGTCGTGTTGCCCCTGATGGGAATCCCTCTATCTATGCCCCTTCTGCTACCAGAGCCAACTCCCAGCAGTAGCTGTGGAGGGTGCATCCTCTATTCCCACTCCACTCCCCTCCCATCGCTCCACGCAGTGACCTGCCACGCAGCGGCCACCAGCAAATCCGGCCCCACTGGATAACCGACCACCAGCCCCCCCTCACTTTGGGGCGTCTTCCACTTGCAGTTCCGAAGCAGGCCGAGAAACCGCCCTCAAGGGCAGTCACCTGTTCCTTATTGCATGTAATGACCTGCCACGCAGGACCACCAGCAAACCCAGCTCCACCATCCAGGCTCCTGTGGATTAACCGAACCCCCACTCCCCACCTTGGAGCGTCTTCCACTTGCGGTTCTGAAGGGGGCCGAGAAACCGCTCTCAAGGGCACTCACCTGTTTCTTATTGCACGTAATGACCTGCCAAGCAGGGCCACCAGCAAACCCAGCTTCACCGTCCAGGTTCTGGTGGGTAACTGCCCCCGTCCCCCGCTTCCTCCTGGGGTGTCTGGGAGGCTCAGAAACCGCCCTCCACGGGCACTCACCTGTTCCTTATTGCACTAATACCTCATTTACAGAAATCCACTTTGACTTTCCAGCACTGCAGTTGTGACAATTTAGCAATCCTGCTTGCAAGCTACAAGAGCTTGAGGTCACGTCCACCTCACCAGTATCCCAGAGACCCAGCACTATCCCACTGTGTTTAAAATTCCAAAATACTCCTGCAAAATGCTACTGGCATTTGCTTTGCACATAAAATGTTAAAAACCTTCAAGTGAAACAAATATCTTCAACAGTTTGATACAACGACATGTGAGTTACACATCTGCCAAGTTGTAAAGCCTCATGCATTTATAACATTTTATGTATGGTGAAATGGTTCATTAATATAAATTATGAGAATCTCTAAGAAACAGGTTTTTTCTGGCATTAGATGACCAAAGGAAAACTGGGTTCTGGCTGGCTTGCGGGCCTGTAGAGGCAGACATATCTGCTGACACAACCAAGCTCCTTCCCACTGATGTGGCCTCATCCCAGGCCCCTCACCCGGATGCCTGCAGGCCCCTGGAGGAGCAAGCTGACCTGTCCACATTTCTCAAATGCACAGCTGTTGCTCACACTGCAGATAGAGTTCAAGGCACGAGCAGGCCGCTACGCTAAAAATACCACGCAGCGTCCACGCCAGGTGACGGTGGTTTTCACTCCATCCCAAAGCCCCAGGTATGAGTTTACAGCCATGATTACCACATGGATTTTTGGACCCTCAAGACATACTTTGTTTCCTTTTATGCAACAAAGTTAAAAGACTATCACTCAGATATAGGCTCTGAAACTGTGGAATAATTGTTTGGGAACAGAGCCTCTGCCAGATCAGGATTAGCACTTGGGACAACACCCCGTGACCTCGGTCCAAACCCATCCAGACCAGAAGCCTCCCGCACTGTAATTTCTGTGGAGTTCTGTAAACAAGGTATTACTGCAATAAGGAATAGATGAGTGCCCTTGGAGGGCAGTTTCTGAGCCTCCCAACCACACGGCCACGTTCAGGCTGAATCCGCACCACCTCCAGAAACACTGTCCCTCGCCGAGGTGTGCCTGGCTTCTCCCTTTTTCCAAAACTTAACAAAACCTGAAAAGGACAGGTCTGTGTAGAAAAACACAAACTACTTGCGATTCCTCTTCCCAGTTCAGGCTGTAGGAAGCTCGTCTCGGCCCTCACCGTGTTCTGACTGTGGCTTGGTTCCCATAAGAAATAAAGTCAGAATTCTAGTCCCTGTCTCCTGGGCAGTGTGGCAGGCATACATACCTTCAGTTATATGAGGAAAGGCGTGGCGAGCCCCCTTCCTTCAGTAAAACTGCACAGTTCCCAGAACCCCGATGCCATCCCCCTCACACCACTGTGAACACCTGGACAGAGCACATTTCAATGCGTGCACCTTTGTGGGCTAGTTTTCTATTTCTCCACTAAATCACCCCAAATTTAGTGCCCTAAACACTGACTTATTTTCTCACATTTCTGGAAGCTGGAGTCCAAAACAGGTCCCACCATCTAACGTCGAAGTGGCGGCAGGGCTGGCTCTGGGGAAGCGACCGTCTCCTTGCCTCCCGCAGCCTCTAGAGGCTTCTGCATCCCCTGGTCCATATGGCACCCACTGTCTTCAGGACCCACAGCGGCTCTGACGGCCCCTCAACTGGAAGACGCAGAAACGTCAGGAGACCGGGATCTAGTGCTAGGGCCAAGCCTCCCCACCCTCCCAGCTCCTCACACACTCCCGTGTGAGCTAATATAGATTCCACTTTAACTAGTGTCACCTGTGTAAGGGGTAAGTGCCCAGCTGTGAACTGGTTAACCTTGCCCACACAAACCCCGAGAATAAACTCACAGGCCATGGACCACTCCACAAGCAATAAGTGACCACCTGCTCAGGGACCTCCATGCCCCAGCAGAGCCCTCCGGTACCTCCTTGTGAGCTCAGACTGGCGGCAGGGGTCTGCAGCGCCACAGGGCCCTGGATAAAAAAGACAGCTCCCATGTCGGGAGGCACCCGCCCGCGGTTGGGTTCCCAGTACTTTAATTGCCCAGGTGGACAAGCCGGGGCGCATGCAATCCCATCACCAGAATAACGGCTGCACGTGGCGAGTGCACGGGTGGCCACCACTCAGCCCAGCTGGCCGCGCTAAGCACATCACCACCGTGACGCCCAATCAGACTCAACTGCTGGAACAGTCCCGGCATCGGCCCCCAACAACATTCTGGATCACAATTCAGAGTAGTGATTGCGATCAGAGCCACACGTGGCTGAATGTTTTTACAGGAGGACGCCACAGCTGGACTGACGCCACAGCTGGATCTGGCTGGACTGAGAGCATTTCCCACTGGACATTCTTACAACACCATTTTATTTGCGCTTTATTAAACTTCTATGGCTTTTTTCTGCTTATCTACTTTATGGGAGTGTTTCTTGTTCTTCTGACTGCGGTGATACTTCAAGCTACAACTATCAATGTGTAAATTAGTTTGGAAGTCGCCTTATCATTAAACATTTCACAAGCAAGCAGTCAGAGGCACCTAACCCGGAGGCCTCTTTTCTTCTCTGAGCCAAAGCTACCTTGGACTCAAACAAAATGGCACATGGAGGGGGGCTGGATCTCCAGCGCCCATTCCTAGGGAGCCTCCTGGGGAGCAGATATGGAGGGAGAAGCCCTGGGTTATGGCACTGTCGTACTAAAGAAAAGTCTATTTGGGTAATGTAAGCACCAGACTTAAGAGATTAAGCAAACCATGAAAAGAAACTACTAACCACAGCTTCTCCAAAACAGAACTAAACTCCCTTTAGTTTGAATTGGAAAAGCAGAAGTGATGATCAGGATACAAAAAAAAAAAAAAAAGAAAAAAAAGAAATGACACAGTATCTGAACACAGGAGAATAATCAAGGGCCACTGTCTCTTCCTGTGTCAGTGGGAGCCTCGCATCTAAGCTGGATTTAGAAGGTTGCTACTTTGGACTGAAAGGTATCCCCAACTCTAGTTTGTAAGCAAGTGGAGCAGAATGCTTCAATTATTTCAAGGTTTAGCGGTAAAGCTCTGCAACTCTCACAACCATTTTAATTGGTGTGAATTTTAAAGTGACTCAATCTGTTGGCTGGAGTATCTAACGGCTTAACCACGGGGTCACGTTGGAAAATTTTTCCAATTGCTTTTGTTTTTCCTACTGAAGATGCATTTGAACGTTCTTGTAGTTTGCAGTTGGCTGGTTCTGATGTTTGGTCCTGAGGAAGCCCAAGTATCCGTAGAGGAAGAATCTGAAACCTCAAGCCGCTCGAGTGCTGTCTGGGCAGATGGAGACCCCAACCCGAGGGCCACTGACGGGCTCAGCATGGGCGCAGGGCCGCCCGATGCAACAGGCCACGTATTTGCCGGTTACAAAACATCATAAGCACACACCCCCAGGTGTGCACACACGCTCTGTACACATCTGTCCCTATCAACACCAGCACACACCCCCAGGTGTGCACACACGCTCTGTACACGCTCACGTCTGTCCATGCCAACGACAGCATACACCCCGAGGTGTGCACACACGCTCTGTACACATCTGTCCCTGCCAATGCCAGCACACATCCCCAAGGTGTGCACACACATTCCATACGCGCTCACATCTGTCCCTGCCAACGCCGGCATACACCGCCAAGGTGTGCACACACGCTCTGTACACACTCACATCCCTCCCTGCCAATATGAGCACACATTCCCAGGGGTGCACACAGGCTCTGCACATACTCATGTCTGTCCCTGCAGCCTGAGTCAAACAGTCACAGAGAGGCAGAGGAGGAGGAAGAAGGATGCGATGGGCACTAAGGTCCTGGGCCAGTTCCCCTCCCTACCTCGGGAGAGACCCCTCATGTGATCCTGCCATCACTCACCCTTCCGCCTCCATCCTCCATCCTCCCACAGGGATCAGGAGGATGCCCACTGCACAGAGCTGTGATGAGCATGAACAGAAGATGGCAGGAGCTCACGCCAAGGTGCTGAGCACGGGGCCTACGGAGTGCTTCTTTCTGCTGTGGCTGACATCATCAAACAGAGACTGACACAGCTTCTGCAGAGAATGCCACTTGCTAAGAAACTGAAACGTGTGACCTAGGAGCCTGTGAAGGTCTAAGAACAAACCAACAAACCAAACGGTTTTGTTTGTTTCTCAAACACCATAGCCTGTTTTTTCTTTTTTTTCATGCTCTACCTTGGGTATCATTTAGTTTAATTTCAAAGTAAGTCCAATAATTACACAAAATCACAGGACTGAGCATGGAGCATTGTTTCACTTCATGTCCTCCAGCCTTTAGGACACATTAAGGAAAGACATGATTCCAGGATTCCCATTAGAAAGGCTGCCCTGAGGCACCTGCTGGGGCAGCCAAATTGCAGCTGTTGATGCTGCCCCCAAGCTGCTTGGATGAAGCAGAAGATTCCGGAGGTCTCCTTTCTTCTGCCCCTTGTCCAGGAGAGAAGGTGGGGGGAGAAAGGTGAGAGAAGATAGGAAGAAGGAGAGGGGAAGGAGGGAGAGAGGAGGGGAGAGGGAGGGAGAGAGGAGGGGGGAGGGAGGGATAGGGAGAGGGAGGGAGGAGGGGCATGTTCCATCCACCAAGGCAGCTACACTGCAGAGAGAATGGAGGGTGTGTTGCCTCTCAGGACAGCAAGTTCAAGCTGTTTATAATTGTTAGCATAAACAGTGACCAGCTGAGGACAGGGCTGTCATTGGAGTTGACGTTTTATTTTCATAGTTGATATTGGGGACCTGGACCTAAAGCAGCGTGCCTTGCCCTTTTGCCAGATGGGCCTATGCTTCTCTATACTTGAGTCTATTTGACTAAATACCTGATATTGACTAGGAATTATGACGTGTAGGATACCCCTTACCACAGTAACATCAAACTCATATTCTAAATGCAATTTATTCAGGGACTGGCTTCTAACTCTGGGTGGGAATGTTAAGCTCAGTCCAGTTCAATTCAGTAAGCATTTATCAAGAAACTCCTAGACCAAGAGCTGTGTTAGACACTGGGTATGGGGTGATGGGGATACGAAGATGTGGAATTAGAACTCGAGAAGCTCAAATGTTTCCATTTAATTCCCTAATGCAATTACTAAGCTTCAACCTGATGGCTGTAATGTCTAAATTCACTTTTTCTTTATTCCAGTTCTACATAACAAAGCACAAATAATCACAGAGGAATGATTCTGTGTTGGACTATTCAGTGGACAGAGAAGAGCATTCTGACCGGCGTGAGACACTGTCTTCCTTCCCAGGGAGCCCGTGAGGTGGCTGCACAGAGCACAGGCGTGAAGATTCAGGAACACGAGCATCAGGTGATGGGAGGGGCACGGAGGCAGCACCAGAAAGATGCCTGCCGAGGGGCCGCTGCAGCCAGGCCGGCCGGGAAGGTCACGGGAGTGGGCGCAGGCATCTCCCTCCAGCCGCACTTGGTTTTCATGAGGACGCGTGCACGGAAGGGGATGACACCGAAATGCTGTGGCGCTGAGGGGAGGAAGGGAGGGACACA
This sequence comes from Macaca nemestrina, assembly GCF_043159975.1. Lineage (NCBI taxonomy): Eukaryota > Metazoa > Chordata > Mammalia > Primates > Cercopithecidae > Macaca > Macaca nemestrina. The sequence goes on from NW_027257726.1 coordinate 30,797, forward strand.
GGGCCGACGGCTGGCCCCCACCCCTTCCGTCCCTGCCCCTATGAACGCTGCCAAAATCAGCCCCAACGGGGAGAAATGAGGTGGGTGAAAGAGGTGGACAGACGTGGCTTCCATGGAATTCACAGATTCCAGTCATTAAAAATCCCTTCTGAGTTTTCACCTGGAAAACTTTGCCAATGTACTTAGGGACAAGAGGCGGAAGATGAAGCCAACACAATTGGGCTCAAACTGCCACCCTTCTCCTTCTCTCTTCATCCACCACCCTCCCTGGGCCCCTGAGTGTGAGAACCAGGAGCTGCACAGCCCAAGGGTGCAGCCCCTGACCAGAGGAGGGAGCCGCACGGCGGGGCCCCCAGCACGTGGATGGCAGGATCTGTGCTATGTCAGTCCCAGGGCCCCAAGCAGAGAAGGCCTGGGGCTCCCAGCTGAAGTTTTGCTGTCTACTCTCTCACCAAAGTCGAGAAGGACTGAGTGGGACCAACGCTGCACCTGGCGGCTCCTCAGTGGCTGCCGATGTGGTCCTCACGCTGCAGGTGAGACCCTCTAGGGAAGCCCAGACAGTGGCGAGAATGACAGCCACGAGTGCTCCAGTTGCCCCAAAACTCCAGCATAGCCTGAGGAAGGCAGCGCCCGCTCAGATCCCCGTGCAGGCTTGTGTGGCACACTGGTGAGGCACACAGCACCAGAACATGGCACTTTAAGTGGCTTTGTGGGGTGTAGGAACACAAAGTGTGGTCTGGAGTGGCTCAGAAGTCACTCCCACCAGCCTGTGGGACCCGGACGGCCCCTTTGGACGTGGCTGTAGTCTCTCCAGGGCGGGCTCCAAAGTCCCAAGGATGAGGTGAGCGTCGGTCTTGCTCTGAGGAAGGCCCCTGACAAGTATCCTGAACATGCAGGTACACAGCTGGCTGACTCATCTGAAGGGACCTGCAGAGCTACGAGCTAGGGACAGCTAGAGAAAACTGCGTGAACCTTTGTGACTACTCACAGGTAGGTAGTACTGCCTGAGACACAAAGGTAAAGAATTAACCTGAAACTGCATATTATAAAACTTATTTTTAAATGATGGCGCTTAATTGAAAAGACTCCCAAAGAATACTGCATTAGAAAGCGACAGAGTGAAACCGTGAGGCTGACCACAGGAGTCCCTGGAAATTTCACCAAATGTTGTGTCAAAACTGGGAAACAGAAGAACTGCACCTGATGAAACATTCCATTAATCACTCGAGTCCTCCCCACATGCGAAGCTATGTAAAAAGTGTTCCCAGAAGGTAAAGTGAGCAGGAGGGCTGTGAACACACAAAGAGAGAGCCACTTCGTCCACGGACCACAACAAAAGAAACGCTAATGAGTGCCGACGACACGCTGGAGTCCAGGGCTCTGGGCGCAGCTGGGACGGGGACACTCAGGGTCCCACTGTCCAGATGGGAAACCAGGGTGGAAACACCAGGGAGCCTGTCCCAGGGTGCAGAGCTAGTGAACAGTGGTTCATACTGCGACAATCCCAGCTGCCAGGCTCTGGGGCTCCTCGGGACAGAATCCTGTTGACTTCACTCTGGGGTGCGAGAGGCGGCAGCATCCCCCAAAGGCACCTGGAGAAGTGGTGTTACCTTCCATCCCCTGTCCCCGGCGTTACCCTCCATGCCCCTGTCCCCGGCCTTACCCTCCGTCCCCCTGTCCCTGGTGTTACCCTACTTCCTCTGTCCCCAGTGTTGCTCACCATCCTCCTCACCTCCAGGCCCCTCTCCCTGTCCTCCCTCGTTTTCCTGTTCAGCCAGAGCACATCACATGTCTCTTCCCTTTTCAAGAGGCTCAGCTGCACCCAGAGGCATTCCAGCCTACTCGGGATGGGGCATACACCCTGGGATGGGGCACAGCACAGGGCCGGAAGGGCCTGAGACCCTCTCACTGTCGCCCAGGAAGAATGGGACAGCCCACGGTCATGCTCATTGTCAGGCAGGATGGAAACTTCTGTGTCCGAAATGTTATTTTCACTGGAACTGTTCGGACCATTCGTGAACGAATCAGTTAAATACCAGCAAGTGCCACTCCCACTTATTCTCTGGCTAGTTTTCCACCCACCAGCAACCACACTCCTAGGAATTATCCCTAACGCAGAATCAGCGCCTTGTGCCTTTAGGAAAACCTCTTTCTCTCCAGCTTTGTCCTCCTTCCACAAAAGGTGCCTCTGACTGCCTCACTCGCTGTACCAGGATTTCACTCGGCTATGGAGGAAAATCTGCGTGGGGCTCAGAGGTGGGTGGTCCCTGCATGGGCAGCAGGTCGGTGACATCCTCCGAGGAGCCTGGCCCAGGCCTGCCTCACACGCCAGGACTCTGCCTTCTGGCCCTCGGGCCCCCGAAGCTGCTTTCCCTCCAGGTGTCATGCCCCGGGCAAGAAGGCCGGACAAGGGCCCAGGGCTGCTGTGGGTCAGGAAAGCCTCCTGACACCTCCCACTCCAGGACCCCCCATCAGCATCCCAGCATCTGGACCTGTGTCACCAGCCGCTCCGCCGTACAAGAGAATTGGATTTTCAGCTGGGTGTGCTGCTTCCCTAAACAAAGTAGGGTGTTGTTACTCAGGAAAAAGAAAAAATTGGCATCTTCTTGGCAACCCCGCGACATCCAGCCACCGGTTCTCACCATCCCAGAGATGTCCATCCAGGGCAGATAGTGTCTTCAACCAAGCGCCACTGACCCAGAAGTGCAGTAATTAGTACACTTTCACCAGAATCACCCACTCCTTCACCTTTACACCCAAGAAAAACATGTTTGCCAGGCAAATTAGATGTCCAGGAGGTGTAAGGAAACCCCAAACCTGCTTTAAGCCTCAGACTTTTGAGACCGTTGAGGGCTGTGCGCACAAGAGCAAGGCTGCACCCGAAAGCTCTGCTCCTGCCGGACATCATGGACAGACCACACGGCTCAGCCACATGGACCCTTCCAGGACTTCACGAGAGGGACTTCCGTGGTACATGCAATGATGTGCACTTCGTTCAGCCTCGAACAGACCACGCCCTCGTTACAGGGTCGGTGGTCCACCTCCTGCCATCAGCCCCCCACCTCACCGAGGGTCTGTGTCTGCATCTGAAAGAACTTTGCTGTTTTACCTGGGTACCAAAATGCGGCATCGCAATGTTTAAAGGTCTTTAAATATCAACACTCCGGGTGCAGTCCTTGTCACTTTAATGCGGTCACTCGATGCAGGCCTCACTCACAACTCTGAGGTAGCTCATACCTTCCCTACCTAACCAAGGAAGAAACGAAGGCATGGAAGGTGCAGCTCCTAAGGAGCAGATTAGGATTCAAACCAGTGAACTTCGTCACATGCTGACCTACCTCTCAGTCTGAGATAACGTTGAAAATTAACCAGGTAGAACAGCGTTCCATAAATCAGCTGAAAATGGTCCTTGTGGATGGGCCTGTGGTTACTCCCTGAAGAACAAGACCATTAGCCCAAAAATCCACCTGTGTCACACTCAAATGTTTACATATACAACTATTTTTAAAATAACCCAATCAAGCATGTTCACAGCCATTTAGAGCCATATAGATTGTCTGCTTCGCTGACAATCAACCCAAGACCTCTGTCGGCAAAGGCCACGGTGCCGGGTCCAGAGAAGGCGGGACAGAGACACAAGCAGACACAAGCAGGAACCTTTCCATCCCTGGGAGCCTCGCTCTGATCGGTCCGTGAGGACACGGTACAGACCGTGGGGCACAGGCAGACGGCAGGCCAGGAGAAGGGGCTGCATTGCCGGGAGGCAGTGCTTTGAGCTCTAATGGATGGAACACTGCTAACCAGTGAAGGTGGAGAGAGGGCACACGTCTGAGAGCATGTAGAGGCAGCAAAGCACAGCCAGCCTCGGGGAACCAGAAGCCACAGGGACATCAGGTTGGGTGCTGCTGTCTGCCGGCCACTGGCTGGGGGACTGTACTGGGCCTGGAGGGACATCCCTGACACTCCCCACCAGATGCCAGGGGCACCCCCAGCCCCAGGTGAGAACCACAGATCCCATGGTGAATGACGCCAGCCTGTGGGAAGTGGGGCTGGGACAGCTCTGTACAGCTTAATAGGAAAGTTGGGTTCTATTTTGTGGGGTTTTGGTCACGCCGATGGCTACTCATGGCTGTCCGTCAGGAAGTGATTTGAGGATAGACTAGAGAAGGGGCTGCCAAGACCAGTGGAGCATTCGCTGTCTGGGTCCAAGGAAAAGGAAATAAAGGCTGGCGACGTGACAGTGGGGGGGAGCACAGAGCAAAGGAACTGGTGGAGACACAGGCCTGGCCCCGCACAGGGCTTTGAGCAGCTACCCGGGGGTCGTCCTATTAATTCTCCTCATGGCCCCAAGAGGCGGCTGTGAGGATCCATCTCCTGAGGACAGAACTGCTCCAGAGCCACACAGCGAGGATCCACAGAACCAAGATCCGGGCCAGCTCCAAAGCGGGTGAACTTGACCCCTCAGCCATGGTCCTAAGACAGGGATCGGAGCCCCCTGGACACACAGACACAGGAACTGCAGGAAGGGGAAACGGATGCCCCGGACCAGTGGCGGGACCCAGGGTTTCAGCCCTCCAGGGCCACTGGGACCAGCCACTGCACAGGAGGACACACGGTGCTTTAACCCGCGCTGGGGGAAGGAGCCCACACTCTCAGGGTGGAGACCGCAGCTTGATCGGGCCAGCCTCCCTGCTGGGCACAGCCTGAGACACACAGGATGCTGAGGTGCCCCAACGTTGGGGTGCTCAGAGCCACTCAGCTGAGATCGTGGTGCTTTCTGTAACCACCCTCGTTTCTTCACGGTATAGATCTGGACTCCATCCTTTGCAATGTGTGAGGTTCTAGGAAGAGGCTGGCCAGCTGGGGAAGTGTCCTGGGCTCTGTCCCAGTGATGACGAACTTGGCTCCCCACAAGGGCGGCCTGTTCACCACAGTGACCCCCGGGGACCACGCCTGCACCCACCTTGCTGAAGATAATTCACTTCTCATCCGTGAAAGAATAAAGCTAGACTAACTCAATTTCACACTCACTTCCAACTTTAACAACTTGTGTTAGGAAATCAAAGACAAGGACTCTGACCACGTCACAAACCCAGGAAGCAAAATCCGAGACTAACGGAATGATGCCACCTTCGCAGTTCCGAGCTTTACTAGTTGTTTTTCTTTTCTGGTCTGTTTTTCTCTTTTGGTTTAAATAATTAAAGACCCTCGTTGACAAGAAAAAAAATTCTCTATGAAACTAAAAAAAGTGGTTCTAATTAAACATTTAAACATTCTTCCATATGCTTTATAAACAGTTGAAATTACAGCTCTACTTAGTGTTAAGTACTTTAACCAAATGAAAGGTTAATTATACAGACTGGCAATTATAAAAAATAAGGCTACATATTCGTGGCATCATGAATAATTAATAAGAACCGTTTGATTTCATTCAGACCAGGGATTCTGTGCTAATAGGCTCTTAGCTGTCTTGAAATAATGGTGAAATTTTAAAATTACTTTTGTACTTAAACACGTCCCCAAAGTGAAGCACAGCGGTTAACATCCATCATGGTGCCCAGCAGAGCGACCCGCCCTACTATGGCCGACACCCTGATTCCTGAGGGCTGCATCCCGGGGCTGTACTCGTGCAGAGAACGTTCAGGAAACAGACCAGGTGGCAGGAGGGGGTCTTGTCCTCAAGGAACCTCATGAGTCTTGCTAGGGGGACAAACAGCGAGAGAATGAAACCGGCAGCCACGGAATCTGGACAGCGATGCCCAGGCCCCGCCATGCATAACCCCTGGCTGGCACCTCCCTGAGACCCGTCTGGCACAGGCAGCGGCAGGGTCCGGCCCTTGGAGCGCAGGGATGGCAGAGCAGGGCCATCAAAGCGGGTGGCATGCCGACAGCGGCTTCTCCACAAGAGCTCCTGGCTCTCAGGGAGCTGAGGGCTCCTCAATGGGAAATTCTGGCTGAGCTCCAGGGGAAAGCGGGTGGGAGGCCTGTCTCCTCTGCCCCCATCTCCTCTGCCCCAACCCTGGAAGAGGGTCAGATATCAACGCTAACTCTTGTGCTGACTCTATTAAATCAAACAATTCAGAAAACAAACTTGCTTTAAGTATTAATTTCCTAAAAAGAACTAACATGAATTCAAATAATTCACATAATTAAAATGATTTTAATTGTTAATTTAATTAAAACATCTCCGTTTTCACAGCATCATGTACCTTGGTACTTTCTCCTTATTGCATTTCCCATCTTCCAGGGCAGGTTTCCTTCCACCCAGGGCAGCAGCGACTCTGGTGTCTCGGGTATTCCCAGGCTTCCGTCAGCCCCTGGGGGGCTTACAGTTCTGCAGCGGTCTCCATCCTCATTAATCTGCATAAGAACATCCGTCCGCAGGGATGTCCTGTGGCCCCGTGGCCACATCTGACGTGCAGCTAAACGCTGGGCGTGTCGCCTGGTGACAGCAGATGACACAACTGTGGGCAAGGTAGCACCTCTGGGCGCCGACACTCTCGATGAGTTTTTTACAAGACCATTCTTTAATGGGTGAACCCTGACAGGAAACACTAAAGATTGTTTTTAACTATTTTTATATCGAGACAAATCTTTGTCAAACGTTCACTCAATGCTAAATGTCACTTCTCCAGCCAACCCCTTTAAGAATACCTAAAACTTAAGACTGGAATGACGCTTTCAAACACATACTCTACTCATGCATTCCCGGGAGCAGAGAGCAGCTTAATGTTTTCACGCTACACAGGCATGAAGTTTGGCGAAGGCATTTTAATATTTTTACCTGAATATTTTAATAAAATCAAAAGATCATTTTCACTCTAATACTCTACTTAGAATCTAATTTTCCATTAAATAAACAGTCAATGTTCAGTAACCCACATGCCGATAAACTTTTGAAAACTTTAGAAAGTATTAAGTATAATCAAAGATTACTTTTAATTTTCGAGCTGGTAAGAGCCTGTGTCAGGGAACAGAGTTGAGATTGAAGAGATAAAAGCACGATGATTTTCTTAAAGAAAAGCGAAATTCGTAAAAGAGACCAGGTGATTATATAAAGAAACACAGAATCCGTTTTCAGAAATGGCAAACATTGACCACAGAACACCAGTGTTGCCCGTGATGAGAGAAACAGTTAAAAGGAAGAATTCACGGTGGCCCAGCATAGATCAGGTGTGGGAGGACAGAGACGTGATGAAATGATCCTCCTTCTAACTTCCCAGAAAGGCACAAATGGCCAGCACTGTAACTGAAGACCACGCAGGCACCAGTGTGAACTCAGACTCCATGGCCAGCACCGTAACTGGAGACCACATGGGCAATGGTGTGAACTCAGACCCCACGGCCCGCACCGTAACTGGAGACCACACGGACACCAGTGTGAACTTAGACCCGACGGCACGTGCCTGGGCTGCTCCAGCCACCACCAGAACCTGTTCTGCAGCTGAACTGGAAGCTGATTCTGGAAGGAACTGAGGAGCATGAGGACGAGATCCTTCTACCTCAACAGGGATCAATTTTTTAATGATTTCTTTCTTTTAGAAAACTGTTAATAAAATACTTTGTTCTAAAATGACCAGGATTTCAGCAGCCTCTACATTCCTTCATGTCAATCAAAGCTTAGGCACGTGGGTTACTTCACTGTTCGTGACACCCTTTTGAAATAAAACCCGGGGCCGCCTGTGTACCCAAGAGCCTGGGCACTGAACATTCAGACAAAACGTCCAGGGCGAGAATGTTCACGTCCCAGCGGTGCGGTAGAGTGGATGGGGGGAGTTCGAGCCACAGGTGGCCACGCCTCCCCTGCCTCCGGCCAGTGCCCACTGCTCACGCACTCCTTCCTCGGCCCATCCTGAGCCACGGGGCCCTCGCGTAACCAAGGCCGCTGCGGTACCTCCAAGAACAAACTGGTTACAGGTGGACTGCTCTCTACTCAACGTACAAAGGTTGTTTTTAAAACTGCTCGTCTCTGGAACTTATCCCAGTAACAGGCTAGATTAAGAAAACTGACTAAAAACAGTAGGAAGAAAAACTCACTCTACCCGTTGAGGCAAGAGAAATACACACAGCCTCTGAAATAACTGCAGAGGAGTTTTCCTGGGTTAGGTACGCGGTGGGGTGACCCTACCCCATAGCGGGGCGATGGCACATGGTGGGAACCAAGGAACATCTCCGAGTAAATGTAGGAAAATGCACTCAACTCCCAAACAGAGAGAGAAACTGCTTTTTTCCTTAAAAGCTTCTCTCTTTTATTCTCAGAAAGACTCTCTTTGGTGTCTTGACTGCTGAAGGGACAAGCCTGTCATCCCCAGAAAGCAGCCCTGGACAGTCTCCAGATCCTATGGCCCTCAGGCCCACCTTGCCTACTGATGATCCCACATTACGAAACCTAATCATCAGAAGAAGCCTCCCAGTCCGCAGCTCACCAGTGACATTTTATTCAGGGAAATGCTAATAAAAACCTGGGGCTCTGTGTAAACGCTGTCCCCTAGGTACTGAGGCTCCACACAGATGGCACACAGGGAGACAGGCCTCACCCCTTCCTGGTGCCCCATGTCTCTCCTCACATTTTATTAGCTGAGTTTTGTGGCGGTTTGTTACTTTTAACCTGACTGTCCAAGGCAGCTGCACTAAACTAATTGTCCAGGGCAGATCCACTCATAATGACCATCAGCTCAGAGTTGGAAGTAGCACTGGAGAATGAGGTGGTGTCAGGGCACTATGCTTCCCTGCCCTCTTTTCCAGGGATGCCAAGTAAGTTTCTGCCATGGCTGATGATGTCAGCACTACACTAACATCAGTTCAACGGCAGGCCACCAATTAATACTTAACGAACAATGCCCTTAAGAGCAAAACCCCATCTCTGCCAAAAATACAAAAAATTAGCTGGACGTGGTGGTGAGCGCCTATAATCTCAGCTACTGGGGGACTGAGGCAGGAGAATTGTTTGAACCCAGGAGCCAGAGTTTGCAGTGAGCCGAGATTGCACCATTGCACTCCAGCCTGGGCAACAAGAGTGAGACTCCATCTCAAAAAAAAAAAAAAAAAAAAAAAAGAAAAGAAAAGAAAGAAAGAAAGAAACGATTCTCATGACCCTGTCAACATCTTCAGTTTTTCCCAAGGATAGTGTAAAATTATCACACACAACGTAAACCCAATTAGATCAACGTTCTCTCCTCACCAATCCATACCTAAATCCATATTTCAAAATGGTCCCCAATTTTTCACAATTTAAGAAGACTGAGAGGAATAACCATGAACAAGCAAGGTTTACACAGACGTTAGTCTTCCCAACTCTCGCTCAGGAGCTCACCCCAAACTCCTCCTGTGGAATCAGCCCGGATAACAGTTCCTGGTGGCCGCACAAGAACAGAGGGTCCCACGAACCCACGACAGACCCCACCATTCAGCCCCAGGCAGAGGAGGGAGGTGGACGGTCACGAAAGACAGAAAAGCAGGGAACTGTGACTCTTCTGAGTTAATGCAGGTGATTGGGCCAAAAAACAAGGCACATCCACCTGTGAATGGGGTGAGCTCCCAGCTGGCTGTGCAGAGGCTGTAGATATGAAGGAACTCACTTCCCTGCACACTGAAGTGCATGAGCATCTCCACATCGACCGCACCTGGGCTCTGCTCGCCCCTCACAAACTAAGATGACAGTGGCTGCTTCTGGACAGAATGTCAAGGACAGATGGACAGACATCCTGGACAGACACTGTACAGAGACCAGGGGCTGGGAAGGGGGAAGCGGCACAGCCTTGGGGCCAGCAGGGGCGAGGCCAGGAAGCCTCAGTGAAGGCCTGCATCTCCTCATCCAACAGAAGCAGGAGGGGCCACCCAGTGAGGGCTGCAGCTGCGGTGAAGTGGCCAGTGGGACATAGCAGGAGGCCGTGGCCAGCCTTACCCCCAGCCCAGGAGGAGGGGCCCAGCTGCGGGCACTGCCCCGGGAGCCAGAATCCTGAGCCCCCAGGGAAGGTGGGAAATTGCCCCTGGGCACTGGGTGCTCAGGCTGGAGGTGGTGAGACCTCGAGGCCCTGCAGTCGGGGAGGTGAGGGCAGAGATGGCCAAACTGCAGCTCAGTGAAGGGCTTTGTCAGGAAAGGCCCTCAGAGGCTGCCTCACCAGCCAGGGGGAGGTTACTTCCAGCCGAGAGGTTCAACAGGGCCCTCGGTGGTGATGCTTAACCTTGTCCTCTGACAGAGGACCATCGAGACAGAGTCACTCAAACCTCTGCCAAGCTCTGCACCCAAATGAAGCTGTTATCACAGACGCTGAGGCAGGTAGTGCTCATCTCAACTCTGTACAAGTGGTTTATTTAGCCAGTTCTCCAAATTCTTAATGACAAACCACACTAAACGTGTGTTTTCAGTATCACCTATGCTCATAGCTATGTATAAAATAACTATCACAAGGAAAACTAGGTGGTGAACCCAGGAGGAGGAAATCCCCACGACGAGTCGAGAGAACACCAACGGACCGTTGGCTCTTCCCGGCTGAACCCAAGAGCACTTGGCTGGGCTCACTTCCGTTCTAATTTCCAGATTTATTTTTACTTTCCCACATTTTCATTATGAAAATGTTCAAACATATTTAAAAAGTGGAAGAACAGTACAACGAGTGGTCAAGTTTTCTCCACGTGGAGCTCCAACAACTGCTAACATTTCGTTAGATTTGCTTTCTCACTCTCTCTGTAGATCAGACAGAGAGACAGATTTGTTTCTTCTCTGGAGCCACTTGAAGGTGAGAGGTTCCTGCTGCCTCACCGAGTCCTCAGGCACACGTTCCCTAGGAATAAAGGCCCCTCTGCAGCCGCAGTACCATCATCGGCAGACAAGAATGATTTCAGAGCATCGTTGTCCAGGTTATGTTCAGGTAGCACAATCGTTCCGAAAACGTCTTTTCTATCCGGGCCACACACTGTGCTGAGTGACTCTCCTTCCCCGTCTTAGTCAGGGACAGCCTCGCACCCCTTTTATCTGTGATCTTCACTTTTCGAGAAGATCATTGCATTGTCCTGCAGAATATCCCCTACCCCAGAGGCATCTGTTTCTAGGGCCATCATGAAATTCCCTACTATGCACCTCCATTCCCTGTAAACAGGAAGTTTCAGTCTCGAGGCGCGATCACCTTCTGTCAAATGCTTCTCGGCAGCTTCCGGGTGAGGCTGCTGCTTCACGAGGGGCGCGAGCTCCTACTCCTGGTCACTGACGGCACGGCCGCGACCAGCACCACACCCCGAATCAGAAACGTCTGGAGGGGCCGCGGGCAGCCGAGACACCTGGAGGTGTGAACGGCACAGGCGTGGGGCAAGAACAAGGTCAAATCATAACGGAACGTCTGATTCCAGACACTTCCACCTGGGTAAGATGGTGACATCTCCCTAGCAAGTATCTGAAGCCAGAAAGCATGACAGAAAATTCACGACCTGCCTTCGTTCACCCAGGCTGCTCTAACAACACACCACAGGCTGGGCAGGGGCTGGCAAATGACACAAGTTCATTTCTCACAGCTCTCAGTCTCAGTCTCAGGCTGGGAAGTCCATAGTCAAGGCCTGACAGGTTTGCCTGGTGAGGGCTTCCTGGTTCATAGACGGCGCTTCTCACTGGGTCCGCACACCATGGAAGGAGCGAGGGAGCTCTCTGTAGTCCCTTTTTTGAGGGCACAAATCCCATTTATGAGACCCTCACGACCTCCTCACCGCCCAAAGCTCCCCCTCCTAGCACTATCTCCTCGCGGGTGAGGATTCCAACTTGTGAATCTTGGGGAGACACAAACATTACAAAAGCCCATCATTTAATTTTTTTTAAAGGCATTTTTGCTTCTGCAAAGTCTCAAGATAAAATCAAAAGAAAGAGGTCTGAGTCAATCCACACAGTTCTCCCAAAAAGGGAAGTGATCAATTGCCACCACTTTTTATCCGAGACCTGCTGGGTGCCCCGGTCTGCATGACTGATTCTAAAACGCCATCCTCTCCTCTGCCATTCAGAGGTCAGAGTCAGTCCAGAGCTTAACACCAAGGCAGAGCTGACTGAATGACACCAGCTA